>NW_027186540.1:8095103-8139642 GCF_028583685.1 Petaurus breviceps papuanus | reverse complement strand
AAAGAAAGAAAGAAAGAAAGAAAGAAAGAAAGAAAGAAAGAAAGAAATCAGTAACTGGAAGGACTAATACTTGGTGTTTACTTACGTACCCTATGTCCCAGAAACCTAGCTAGAAAACACATCCCAGGGAAATCAAATTCCCTACTCTATTACATTGAAGGTTAAAATTCAAGAACAGTACCCTTCAAGGTCCCATTTTGGAGATGTATGTTAGTCCTAATTTGAGTGTTGCCAGCATACCTAGGGGAACCAAATAGAGAGCTCTATGGGCCATATCCAGAAAATAGCACAGAAGGAGGAAAAAAAAAAAGCAAATTGAACAAAGAGCCTTGAGGGATGCCTTCAGAGATAAAAGGGGAAAGAACCAGGAACCACTGTCAGAGATGTTGAATGAAGTGACATGGGAGGTCAGACCACTGTGAAAGCAAAAATCTAACTGAGACTCTGGGAAGAGAAAGGGCAAAGAATGACCTATCGGTATTATCAAAGTTTCTAGAGATTCAACAAAGAAAAGATAAATATAAAAGATTTTCTAGACCAATGGTGTCAAATAAAAACGGATTCCTGCTGTCACATATTGACTTAGAAAATTATAAATTAGCATTATCTGTGTTGAAATACATTTGTTATTTTGTTAACTATTTCCCAGTTACATTTTTGTGTAGTTTTTGTGGGTGGCTTACAGCCCACAGGCCTCACATTTTACACCTCTGCCCTAAGACAGAAGTTACTTTTTTTTTTTTGCCTTTTGGAGAGCAATTGGGGTTAAGTAACTTGCCCAAGGTTACATGGCTAGTTGTGTGTGGGGGAAGGGGGGTGTGGGGGGGTGGTTGTGGGTGTTAAGTGTCTGAGGCAGGGAACCGAACTCAGGTCCTCCTGACTCTGGGCCGGCACTTTACTCACTGCAACACCTAGCCGCCCCTAGACAGAAGTTATTAATGCCTTCAAGGTGGAAAAGGCTATAAGTAATCCATAGTGGGGAGACAGGGGAATTCCTAGCAAGAAGAAGAAGATTTAAAAAAAAAAAAAAGGATCCATTTTATTTAATACTGCAGTGAATCTTAAAGATACCAAATTTACCGGTTGGAACCCTCTTCGCAATAGGCACCCTTTCATTCAATGTTAGAATTTTCTTTTCTGTGGCTTTGACTAATGGTTCACAAAGGAGCAAAATGAACAAAATAAGGAAAAGTATGGGACAATTAAAACATCCACCCGGTAAGGCAAAGCAGTTGCCTTTATTTATAAGCACTGTACTCTGGGAATCTGAATTCCCATAATTATCATCATCACAACTAATATTTATATAGGGCTTGCTAGGTGCCAGGCATGGTGTTAATTGCTTTACAATTATTATTTCATTTGATCATTGAGGAATAAAAGAGGAGACATCATCAAGCCTACTGTATTTTTTTAACCATGCCGAGCTGGATTGCAGATAATTCAGGTTGGGGTGCACTTTTCGGTGTCCTCTTTGGTTAGCTGTCTTCATGTCTCTAAACAGCCAGAGAAACTGACCAAGCAAACCCTCTCTTCCTAGGTACAGACCACAACCATGTGCATCTCTGTCAGTCTGAGTGGCTTTGTGGTCCTTGGATGTCTGTTTGCACCCAAAGTGCACATCATTCTGTTCCAGCCCCAGAAGAATGTGGTCACACACAGACTCCACTTAAACAGATTCAGTGTTAGTGGAACTGGAACCACTTACTCCCAATGTAAGTATAGATATCCATTATTTGTTTTTAACCTGTCAGCCAAAGCACTGAACTACAGAATGGGTAGTAGAATGCTGGGGGGAAACACATCTGGTCTGTCCTGAAAGACATACGGTTTCCCACTCATCGTTCACCGTCACCTGAAGGGGTACCAAAGAGTTTCTTCCATCCACAAGTGTTTCTCCCATTTGTCTGAAATCCAGCCGCTAGAGACTCATTCATTGGTAGTATTAAGGACTTTGGGGGGAGGCAGAGCTGAAAGACTTGGAGTGAGAGCAATTGGTACCAATCAGCACTGTCACCTGATACCTATGGGACTTTGAGTATATCTCTTAGCTTCTCTGGGCCTCAGTTTCCTCAGCTGTTAATATAACGAGACTAGACTAGAGGATCCCAAAATCTATGTGCTTATGATCATTCAATCAAGAGTTTATCAATTATCAACATCCATTGGGTAGGTACCAGAGATACAAAAAATGAAAACAGAAACAGTTGGGTGGCACAAGGGTTTGAGTGCTGAGTCTGGAGTCAAAAAGATCTGAATTAAAATCTGGCTTCAGACCCTTACTTGTGGTGTAACCTTGGCAAGTTACTTAATTTCTGACTGCCTCAGTTTCCACAACTATAAAAAGGGACAATAATAACACCTACCTCCCAGGATTGTTGTGAGGATCAAACGAAATATATTTGCACAGCTAGATATGAGTGCAAATGAAATATGTTTGCATATAGTAGGCAATTAGTAAATGCTTTAAAAAAAATAAAGGTCTCTCCTCTCAAAGAGTTTATATTTCCTAAGAGAAGATAATAGGTAAACAGAGAAGTATACACACAATAAATTCAAGACTGTTCCAGTGGGAAGGACTATAACTGGGAAGATCGGGAAAGGCTTCATGCATTATAGCTGAGCTTTGAAGAAAATTGAGAATTTTAAGAGGCAGAGATAAGGGTGTATGAATCAGGTGTAAGGGACAGCCTAGGGCCCTAGGCAAAGGCATAGAGGAGAGATGGGATGTTGTCTGGAAGGAAGAGCAAGGCCATTTTGACTGGAATGTAGAGAGTGTGAAAGGGGACACTGTATAAAAAGCCTAGGCAAATAAGTCCACTCTTAAAATGCAAGTGTTCCTGGGAAGACATCATTTTAAACTATTAGTAAACACTTTGGGGAATGAACTAAGTGCATTGGTTAGAAGGAGAAATTAGTAGATAGTTTACTGTTAGCCAGATGAAGAAGGGGTTAGTACCACAGGAGAACCAGGACTGGGGAGAGGGCCTAAAAGGAAAAGTCAACAAGAAAGCATTTATTTCTCATTCAACAAGCATTTATTAAGTGTTTATGATGTTCCAGACGATGTGTTAAGCACTGGGCATACAAAGAAAGGCAAAACCATCCCCTTCCCTCAAGGAGGGAAGTTGTTGTTCAGTCATTTCAGTCCCGTCCAACTCTCTGTGCCCCCATTTGGGGTTTTCTTGGCAAAGATACTGGGGTCGTCTGCCATTTCCTTTTCCAGCTCATTTTACAGTAGCAAAGACAAATGCATACTTCACAATTTTGCATGGGATCAGTACTTCAAAATGCTCAGGATCCCTGAGAGTAAACTCATTAATGCCCCAATTTCTGCAACTAAGTAAGATCTAATCGATACTCTTCCCAGTGGCAACAGAAAAATACTAATGAAGTAGGTTCTCAGCAAAGCCTGGACCTCTAACCTTCATCAGAGAGCTGTTAGAGGCTCCAGAATCTTTGGAACCTCTCATACTCAAACCCATTGTCAAAATGACTGTAGTCACAGAGCACTTGAGGGACTGTGAAATTAGTTTCTTTTCTTCTCTCAGAAACATGCATGCTTATTTCTAGAGCACATAAACCTCACCTACAAAACAGCCCAGCCATTGAAGATGATTAATCTAAACAAGGAAAAGCTGAGTTCTTTGGGTTACAGCCAGCTAACATCATCGAGTCTGGGATTGGACGATCTCCACAAAGCAGCCTGGGAAAACTCCCATGATTTGAGGTTACTGGGCAGTATCTCCAACAGGAGTAGGCAGGTAATTGCTGTCCTTTGCTGATTATTTGAAGAATGAACAAACTATGCGGAAAGTCCATTGGTAGCCCTAGCCACTGGGATAGGAAAGAAGTAGGGAATGAGACTATTTTTAAATCCATTGTAATTAATTCAGACTCAACAGTTCTGAAATATTACACTGGGGAGGGACTGGAAAAAATGTATATATGTCTTTTCTTTCTGGAGAAAAAAAGCAATAGCGTAAATAAAATTATTAATGGACTTTTTTACCTAGTGAATGACAAAGTGCTTCCTAGTACTTCAAAAGCACCAGTTAACATAAAAATAATATAACTATAATATGAACAAAAACCATACTTTTTAGACTAATATATTTTAAATACTCATCTATCTGTACTGTTTATAAAAGCTAGGCCTACTCTAAGCCATATTTGGTTAGCGTACTTGGAGTTATATCCTTGCCAAGAAAACCCCAAATAGGGTCATGAAGAGTCAGATAAGACTAAAATGTCTTAACACCACCAACAAAACTTTGAGTTATTATTACAAGGTAATTGAAGATGATAAAACTGCATTTTTTTCAGAAATGTTTTATAACCCAGACTTTTCATTGATCCATACTGATCTCTTCCAATTAGTCCAAATCGGAGTGTCAAATAGTCAGGCAAAGGAAAGTAACTACTAAAAGAAAGAGTCTTGAATTATACATTCTATCAACCTAGAACCTACATACCACTAGTCATTCTCAAAATACTTCACAAATATTAACATTCTTGCCAATTGGATAATATTGATAACCTTTATCCCACTGTGATTTCATTCTTTGATCTTCATTGACCCTCACAATATCTCTGTGAGCTAATAAATTACAGATATCATTACTCCCAATTTGCAGAAAGGAAAACTGAAGCAAAGAGCCCAAGAATACAAGAAATCAGGCAAAATCCCTACTAAAACCTAGATTTCTTGATTCCCAGTCCTTGATTCTTCAAAGTCACTTTGCAAAGTACTTTGCTGGAGGCAAGGACAGAATGAATGGATGGATGAAACTGGAAATCTGGAGATCTTTGGCTCTATTCCTGAAAATGACTCTGACCCACTACAAAAGTCTAAGCAAAATCCTTGCCTCTCTGCCATGGAAAGATGAACACAATTAGAACATCTCCCCTCTAACCGTCAGGGATATGTATTTTCTCACCAGTAAATGTCTTTAAATTTCTTTGAGTACATCAGAAAAAGTGTCTACATAAATAAAGAAAGGAAAGAAACAAGCATTTGTGAATGCCTACTATGTGCCAAGAACTGTTCTAAGAACATCATGAATATCTCATTTGATCTTCACGACCCTAGAATAGGAGGTAGGAGTTTTCAATGCTCTTGTATAGTGGGCCTTCTACTCTAGGCCTACCTTTCTGTCTTTCTCCCACACCCACACACATCTTTTCTGTTGAGATAAAAAGAAAAGGTCAATTTTTCTTCTGATTTGCTCCCTCTTAGAAGTTAGAACCATAAGCAACTGTTTCCCAGGATTAGTGAACAAGGATCCTACCCTGGGAAAGGAAATGCCTTTGAAAGTGATGGTTCACATGAATTTTTTCTTAATTCCAAAACACTTCCAGAAAACCATGCTCTACCTAAAATGGGAGTACATAACATATATGTTTACATAATCCTCAATGGATTGGTTTACAGAGTGGGGATCTACCCAGTCTTGCACAAACTAGATTATCTTGTTGCTTACTCTTTATAGCAATCATGCAGATTGTGGGTCATGGGATCTAAGAAGGGAATAAGCATTTATTAAGCACCTACTATATGCTAGGCACTGTGATAAGCTCTTTACAAATATTATCCTATTTTATTCTACAAAGTAACAATTTGCGGTTGAGGAAACTATGGCAGATAGAAGTTGAATGACTTGCTCAAAGTCACACAGATAGTAGGTATCTAAGGCCTGATGTGTCTCTGGTCTTGATTCTGGGTCCAGAGATCTTTACACTATCTAACCTATCTGTCTTGTTTCTTTGAGTCCGAAGGGGTCTGAGAGACGAATTTTGGGGCTGGAAAGGATTTCTCAGACCATCTAGTCCAACTCCTTCTAAGTACAGATGAGACCCAAAGAGGTGAAAGAACTTGGCCAAGGTCATTACTACCAAAGACTGGTATAGCTAGTCTATGAACCTGAATCTTCTGCTCCCAGAATCAAATTCCACTTTGCAATCTCAAAAACTATTAATCAGACTATATTAATGAAAGTAATGGTAGCATGGAAAGAACACTGGACTGAGTAATGGGCAGCTAGGTGGTGCATACATAGAGTGTGGGGCCTAGAGTCAGAAAGACTCTTTCTGAGTTCAAATCTGGCCTCAGACACTTGCTAGCTGTAAGTGTCTTACCAACTCATTTTACAGATGAGGAAACTGAGGCAAAGAAGGCTAAGTGACTTGTCCATGGTCACATAGCCAGTTGTTATCAGTGTTAGGCCTTGAAACAAGAGATTATGACTCTGAGGTCAGCTCCCTCATTTTTAATGATAGTTCTTACAAACTATTAACATGGAGACAAGCTCTCTTCTGCTTCTTCCTCTTCCCGGGGCATGGGTTGTGGAAAAGGCTAAGATTTCTCAGGCTCTTTGTTAAGCCCACTGATAGCTAAGAGCAGGAACATGCCAACTTCACAAAGCAGAGCAGACAAAATTTCAGGATATCTCACCACTAAGTGTCCTCACTCTGGTTCCTTCCACTCCTTTTGACAAATGCAAAATAAGAAATACTATAGAACTTTGAACTGGTTGGAAACTTCAAAATCATCTAATCCAACCCCCTTATACAAAAATAGGCTGAAAAATGTTTAACAAGCAGCAAGGGGCAGATAGGGTAGGGTTGTGAAATAATGCCCACAGCACACTTTTGAGTTTTATCTACATTATTAACATTTTCTCCACTTTCTTCAGAGTAGACAAGCAAAAACAATAAATCAAACCATTATTTATAGCACTTGCCAATTTCCAAGGTATGAATGCTCATGCATTAATAATCAGCTCTTGTGAGCTGGTCTGAACCAGTTCATGATGGTGCTAGCACACCCATCTTACAGATGAGGAAACTAAATCCCAAAGAGATGAAATAATTTGCCCAGGATCACACAGGCCACAAAATTACCCCAAAGAGCATCAAATGCTTAATTTCTTTAGGGGATAATTCAACCCTGGTTCAGTGACCAAATGCTGATGCAAACACAGAAAGGAAATTCAGGATCTGTGTCCTGAAATTGGAGACACCCTGAACTTGGAGCCAAGAGACCTGCCACATAAAAAAGAAAAAAAATGTTTTGTAAAGGCTTTTTCTTCTAAGTCCATTCAACATCATATGCCTAATTCCTAAAAGCATCCTATTTAGATGAATAAATTCTTAAAGGCATTTTGTACTTAAAGTCAGGTAAAATCCACAGAAGCTTTGATCTAAATTGATCCTAGCCAGTAGTGTGGCCTTTCCTGGCCTTCTGAATTTTCTGCCTCAACTCAGTTACAATATTCATCACAAAGAATATTCTGTCAATTGTAAGCACTCATGTCTGAGAACACTGAGAGAAATTCAGAGAACACACAGTTGGCAGGAGGAATGTTTAAAAAAGAAACCAACAAGCCCTTCCCTTTGAGCCCTGTGTTGAATGGCCTCTTGTTCCATCAGCATGGGGATAGCTTTCCATCCATCACAAACAGCTCATGCCAAGATGCTCACCAGCAAAGATCATTTGTGTCTGGAGAGCTTAGCCAGCCGCATGATCAAGATGCTCTCAGAGCAGTCTTGATCTCCTGGCATGGATGCTACACAAGGAAACTCAATCAATCAGATCTGATGATGATGAATGAGGCAATATGTGTAAGCACTACCTGCCTAAAATTTTAAATCAAAGGAACTGGAGCCCTTTCCAAATGCACCTTTGTGTCCTTCTTTAAAGAAATGCACCATTTTCTTGAATTGACAAAATTTTAGGTTGCATTACCACCCCTTACCTTCTTGCTTCTAACAAATCTGAATTCAAATTCATTAGTACTGAAATATGCCTAAACCAGGGTGTTTAATGTTGTGTGTGAAAGAGGCATAGGTCTGTTTATAGATGCATGCTCATATCATCTAATGACATTTATTAAGTCCCCTTATGAATATAGGAAATATAGTATAATACTAGGGGGGAAATGTGTGTTTGAAGGTAGCACAATATAGCTGAAGTAATACTAAATTCAGAATCAGAGGAGTTAAGTTTTAACCATATCCCTACTCCTTGCTACCTGTATGGCCTTGGACAAATCCTTTAACCTTTCAAAATAATTTTCACCTCAGTTTTCCCATCCATATAATAAGAGGGTTAGGCTAGATGTTGCTTCTACCAGTAAATCATATGACCTAAACAGATTGTGTTACCTCATAGAACAAGACACATTTAGATCACATATAGCACCTCTAATCTAAGCCCTAGATGATTTGCTTAGCACCCAGGGGAAAACAGATAACAATAAAAAATAAAATTAACGTATTCAATTTCACTTCTTTCCCCCTCTCTCCTTTTTTTGTTTTTTTTATTTTTTTCTGTGTTTAGAGTTTGTTTTTATGTAATTCTGTGAGAAAACTAAGTCAATTTCCTGTAGCTAGATATATATAGCAGGGAGCCAAGCAGTTGGTGGATGTTAGAGCCACTATGAATAAGCTAAACCAAGCCTTAACTGTAGGCAGATTAGGTAACCACCAATATACAGAGGCCAAGGGGAGATCCCATCAGCCCAGAAAAATACAACCCATACCAAGTAAGTGATGCCTGACTTTTCAAGTTTAGAACCCAATTCACTTAGATCAAGGTTTTAATCCCTCTTTAAATATCACTGCCCCTAGGAATGGCAATATTTCAAGCTTTCCATCATTTATAGGGGATAGGAACTGGATCTGTTATTCTATTAGTAGAAGGAACTCCCAAGGGAGGAAACCCTCTGCTAATTCAAATTTGCACCCTTTTGATGTTTAGGGTAGTGTTGAGAAGGCAGGTGACTTCACCAAGGCTGCACAGCCAGTTATACTGACATATAAAAAAAGACTTAAACCATGTCTTCCTAATTCTGAGGCTGGCTCACTATCCAACATTACCTTTCACCCATCATTTATACCTTACTTTAAATGACTTTCATCATTTTTTCTGGAAGCATATTTTGACAGAAGAAAAGAAGGATGTACCAAATGGATTCTGGAATTCCAAATAGCACAGAAAGGATTGTGGGCAGCAGAGTGAGAGGCTGAGGTTAAAGAAAACAAATTTTACCTATTTTATTTATGCAACAAATCTTGAGCACCTACCAGATGAGAGGCGGTGTGACTTCACAATTTTGCCCATGGCTGACCTTATAAATTAATCTAACAGTGAGGCCAGTGTGAGAAAGAGTCAGAGTGGGAAGAAGGGGCAGAAAGATAAAAGGCAGACTTGGTAAATGCAAATGGAGTCAAGGTCTGTTTTAATATTTACATCAAGGATAAGTCCTAAATGTTAAAGTGATGAGCTTAGAATAAAAAAAGTCCTAGGTTCAAATTTTACCTCAGGTATTTGCTAGTAGAAAATCACTTAACTTATCAGCCTCAGTTTCCTTGTCTGTAAAATGACAATAAAAACTCTAGCACTTCCTCCAGGAGGTTGTTGTGAACAACAAAAAAGATAATGTTTATAAAGTTCTTTGTTCAATTTAAAATGCTTAATGTGAGGTATTATTGCTGTTGTCATTGTTTTTACAAAAACATATGTGTACCAAAAGGAAATTTTATTTATTATTAAACCAACATATAACCTAGATAGAATATCTATCATGCCACTTTCTTCAATTTCCATGGGTACATGCAATCCGTGTACCTGGTCAAGTTTGGATACCACTATTTTAGAAAGATCATTTTAAGATCACTTTCATTGAGAGGCAGTATGGTGTAGTGGATAAAGAGCTAAAATATTCTAGCCATATGATTCTATGAAAGCTACTTAGTCTATCAAGGAAGAATTCTCTAATATTCTAAGAGAAGGAACTGACATGAATTGATTTAAAAATATTTACTCAGGGGCGGCCAGGTAGCACAGCGAGTAAGAGCACCGGCTCCAGTGTTGAGAAGACCTGGAGATCGAGTCCCGGGCTCAGACACTTAGCACCCACCCAGAAACACCTGGCCGTGTAACCTTGAGCAAGTTACTTAACCCCGATTGCTTAGGGGCGGCCAGGTGGCTCAGCGAGTAAGAGCACCGGCTCCAGTGTCGGGATGACCTGGGGATCGAATCCGGACTCAGATACTCAGCACCACACCCAGAAATAATAACTGGCCGTGTAACCTTGAGCAAGTTACTTAACCCCGATTGCTTAAAAATATAAAAAAAAATATTTACTCATCTGGGGGTTCCCTACATCAATGAATCTCTATCCCTTTATTAGAATCACAGGTGGTCATTGCCTAATGGAAGCACTTCAGAATTTGTACCCCCATCTCTCCAGCCTCAGTCGCAGCAGTGTGGAACCATTATTTTACTCATAAAGGAAGCATGTACTGGGGAGAAATCAGCCTTCTGTTTCTTATTGCAGAGTGAATCTCCTATAATCCTTCCCTGGGGAAGCTCTGACATCTCCAGCAGGAATCTCCCATTAGAACTGGGCTGCCTGGATCATCGTTTATCCAGGTTACATCTATTAATCTCTACAGAAACTCCTAGGGCAGACCTGAGGATCCCCTTCCGTTGGATAATCAAAGGGATAAGTGAGATAACAGGCTGGAAGACTCAGCAGGAGAAAGGGGGAGCTAAGCAGTTGGTGGATGTTAGAGCTACCATGAACAAGGCACTGAAAATAGCTAAACAATCAGATATCCTGCGGGGGGGAAATATGAAGGGTCATCAGGAGCAAGGGAATGGAAAAATGTGACAGACAGAGGCAAGCTGGAGTGTCTGCTCCGTTAAAATATTTGTGTTTTATTCCAAGTCTGATGTATTACTCAGTTATATAATGCAATGACTCTGGGGATTTGAGCTCAGTGCCATTAAATTGACTGATAGACTTGGCATCTGAAAAATCTATTAAACGAATACATTTAGCATTGATCGAAAGCACAGGTTATCAGAACAAATCGTGTCTTTTACTTCAAAGTCAATGCAGCCTGGTAAACGGGAGCTGTTCTTATGCTCTGCATTAGGGAGAGAGAAAGAGGCTGATTGCACAGTGTGGGGACAAAGCATCGATCTGGAGCACTGAATTTGTGAGACTAAATATGCTTTTTAATTGGTGTGAATTGCCCTTAGTAATCAATGACGGAGCTTATTAGGTCATTTGCAGTTTAGCTACAGTTTTCTCATTGAATGTAGAAAATGACTGTGTATCTGCTGCCTTTCAGCCCAAGCACCAACACCTCTACCCCTCAGAAAGCCAACACTGGGGCTCCCTACGCTTCTTTTTTGCTGGCATATGAATGATTATAGAAATTATTGAAAAATCATGGGATTGGAGAGAATGAAGTGGACAAAGGATAGGGTTTTATAAAGGAAGACAGAGGAAAAAGTGAAAAAAAAACTGACCAGTTATGAACAGAAAAGGGATTTTAGGAATTCTTGAACATGGAGGAAATGCATTTATGGTTGATGGCAAGATAAAGAATATGACCATCTTTGTGGAGATAAGGTGGAGGTATAGCTCATGGCAAGTAAGTAGGTTGAGGAATTGAGTGGTTAGAGAGTTTGGGAGAGAGCCAATATGTATGTTGATGCTACCGAGCGTGAGGGCAGGAGTTGGAGAGGAGAAAAAAATTGTGAGCCATACACAAAACTCATTGAGGAAGAAAGGAGAGTTTCATTACCTGGGCTAGTGTTGCTGTTTGTCCTTCATTCTCAAAGAGGACCAATGACATCAGGAGGGCTATGTCTTGACTTGTGAGTGAACCGGATTTAAGTGAGACAGGGTTGTGCAAAGTCTTCAGCCTCACCTTCTCCTCCAGAGTCATGGGAGTCCAGTGGCAAGACATCGGTCAGGATGATATGATAGAATATAGATTTGAATAGCATGAAGCTCAAAGAAAAAGAGCTTGCTGAGTGATGTAGGTAGGGAGAGATGGGGGGCAAGAGGGGGAACAAGGAGTGTTCCAATTCCATCCCTCATCCAGTGAGCTGAAGAGAATAAGTGAAAATGGTGAGGTGCTTGGGATCTATGTTTGTAACATCAGTTTGTAAAAATCAATTTGTAAAACCGGTTTATAAAATCACATCCTCTCCCCCCCTCCCTCCCCCCCCCTCAGAGCATTAACTCTGCCCCTTCCCCCTGCCAGCACTCTGCCTAGCAACAATTCATGAACTGCTTATCTTTGCTTGGAACAACAACAAGCTACACCGATGAATCCTTCACTAAGCCTTCTATAAACATTTTAGTTTAGAAAAATATTATCTCCCCCTAGTATAGTGGCCAGCTGCACCTATGAATCCTTCAATGCACTATCTGTAGGTTAACTCCTTAGCCAATTATACACATTAGCCTTGGTTCCCAACATCCATCTTGTCAAACATGACACTGATGGGTGGCAGACTAGGCACTTCTCAGTCAGCCCTGACTGCTAGCTGACTTAGTGACATTTCAAGCCTAAAACCACACCTCCAGGTCGCCCCACCTTGGGCTATTTCCCAGTGAATTACAGGCAATATGCCTGCTCAGTAGATAATAAAAGTGCATGTTCCTTTAAGCACTGACCACTCCTTAACTCCTCCCTGATCCCACCCTTACTCACCTAGTTAGCATAATTGACATCTGATTTACTGTCATAACTCCTTAAAAACTATACCTATGACTTCTTTAAGTTTGCAGGTTCCCTAAGAACTATTGCCCACTGTAAAGCATAACAATAAACTTTTACAATCCTCACTTAAAAGATTGCTTGGGCCTTGTGAATTCCTTCCAGACTGAACAGCAGGGACTCTGCTCATTGATTGGAGCCCCCTCATCAAAAGTACTGCTAGTACTGGAAAGGAGGTCTAAGAGGGCTTCTAGGTAAGCTTCTCCTTCTGACTCTGAGGCCAACCTTCTAGCCACTATTCTATGCTTCCTCTATAATAATACTAATACCCACCACTTTCAAAGCACTTTAAGGTTTCCATAGAACTTTACATATAATGCCTCATTTGATCCTGTGAGAGAGGTACTACTATTAATAAAATTATTACTGCCTCTTCCCCCCCCCTTGCACAGAAGAGAAAATTGAGTCTAAAGAAAAGTAAGTGACCACCAGCATTAGTAATGCCATGCTGTCTTAGTAGGCCATATCTATGAGTTGCAAAGTGGCAAAAAAAAAAATTAGAAAGTTTAGAATTATTAGTCGGTAGACAACCTTCTGATGATGAACTTTTCTGAGCTTAACTAAAGTGGTCACTGAATGAAAGACATGCCCCTTCCTCGAGCTCTTGGGAAAAACCTATCCAGCGTGGTAGGAAGTATCAGAGCCTCTCCCCCTGAGAACAGAGTATTACCTTTATACCATAATGAGGCATTGCAATAAGACTTTAATGGCTCAGGAAATTCATACCATTGATAAAACAATAATTTCCTCTACTGCACACAGCAAAATATAGAACAGTAGTAATATTTTTTTCCGATAATAAAAGGAAAGAAATTGCAAAACCATATACCAGAGCAATGCTAAAATGGAAGATTTAATCACATAACAGTTAAGACTCCCCTGACTCCATTATGAGATGCTTGAAAAATATAAGCTGCAACAACAGCCTCATGGGGTTGGTGGTTATTGTCATTTCTATTGCTCTACTAATAATACCTTGACTTTGGAGAGTTTCTATTATAGATTCTAGTCATTTTACAGAGGGTGTTCCTTTTAATGGGTAGTGAGGTAGACAGAGACATACTAATTATTGCACTGAAAATTTGATATAGTGCTGCCCAGGAGATCATTATTATAAGAGTCAAAACTTTGCCAATTTTCTATATGTTTAGCTTTGAGAGAGCTAGGGGTCATGGCTAGGGCTTTGTGATCCAAGTGATTCTTGCACCACTCACACCCCCTCCAAATCTACCCCATCAAATAAAATTAGAATAAAGGTCATTATGAGGCCAAAAGGATGTCTGCACATGACAAGGATCAGGATATTGTGGATCACATAAAGTAGATTTCTAGTACATTTCTACTTTAGATATGGGATAATTCAGGCATAGAAAGATTAATGGCCTGATCTAAGAACTCATAATTGGTTTTTGTAATTCCTAAACCAACTTTGGTTTTCACACAGCATTCTTCAGATTGTAAAGTCATTCCATTCAGTTCAACATCATCTTAAAATATTCCTCAAGTTACCCAAGTATACAAGGAACAGTGCTTAGAGTTGATGTGATGCAAAGGTCAATATAACATGAATCCTTCTCCTCAATGAGCTTACAATCTAGTAGAAGAAATGGGACCTTTACAAATATATACATATGATTCAAAGTAAGGGTGAAAGATTTTAAAAGAGTTAAAATGCTATGAAAATTTGTGGAAGAGAATTTCATGAAACAGTTGGCATTTGACCTTAGTCTTGAAGAATAGGTAGAATTTTAACTGGCAAAGATGTTAGGGGTGGGGATTTCAGGCAGGTGGAAGATCTGGTAGTTTAATTTAGCTAGAACTAAAAGTAAATAGAGGTACGGGTGAGGCAGGCAGATGGTGAGATTTGAAACTGAAGCATGATCTAATGTCTGAGTTGAAACATTTTTTAGTCATGTCCAACTCTTCATTGCCCTATTTGGGGGTTTTTTGGCAAAGATACTGGAGTGGTTTGTCATTTTCTTCTCCAGCTCAGTTATATAGAGGAGGAAATGGAGACAAACAGGATCAAGTAATTTGCCCAGGGTCACACATCTGGTAAGCATCTGAGTTTGAATTTGAACTCACAAAGATGAGTCTTCCTGACTCCAGACCTAGCACTCTATTTACTGTGCCACCTAGCTGTCCTGTTCTAATGTCTGGGGTCACCCACTAGACATACTGAGCTAAGTAGATTAACTCATATACACTGAGTCAGGTTAGACTAGTTTGGAAGTTCCTTGTGAAGGACAATGATCCAGATTGGAAAAAGCAGGTTAATGATGGCAGGGTATATAGTGGAATAGTGCAATGATATATAAAGCTAAGGCATCCAAGAAATAAGCTAGCAACAAAATTCATGGCCTGACAAGATTACATACACAAATACTTCAAGTATAGGTAAGAACAAAGGGAATTAGAGACCCTAAAGCAAAGAGATAAATCTGAATACAGAAGCATCACAGGGATAAGACCCATGACTGATGTACTCTAGAAATACGACTCTAGAAATGTATCATTATTCCACAAGAAAAGGAAAATAAGGATTGAGGGTGAAGGGACAGAATACTATTTTGTATGTTAAGAAGACATACTTATGGGAGGAAATCCAGAATGGGAGTTGGGAAATGATAGATATTTTTACTGGGAATAACAATAAAAGCAGAGATAAAAACAAAGAGAAAATAAATTAGTTATGAGAAAATAAACTAGTTTCAGAAATAAAATACAGGTCTAGAAAGGAGGCATGATATGGTATTGACGAGAAACTTCAATTATCTAGATATCTACTGGAGCTCTCTTTCTCTCTGCCAAAAGTAGAGTAACTAATAACATCTTGGTTTACTTTAATGATAAATTCATCTTCCTTCCTTCCTTCCTTTCATCTGGTAAAAAAAGGAATTCTTTCCTGGGCTTAATACCCACTAACTTGGAGGAACTAGTGACTGGGATGGAAATGATGGGAATCTTAGGAGAAGGTAATCTCGTCTTCCTAGAATTTGTGCCAGAGGAGAAGAAAGCTGGGCCTCATTTGACATGAACCCTAAATTGTGAGAGAGAAGATTTCAAAGGGTGTAGAGAAAGTCTAGGTATGATCCTATGGATAGAAATTCTATAGGAGAACTAAGTCTGGGGACGAAAGGGAGAGTATTTCACAAATGAAATTTTAAAGACATAAAAAAGTTTTAATGACAAAGGAGAGTAGAAACTGACTCAGTCAATCAAACTGACTGTTGATGGTCCTTATCCATCAACATAGAGTTTTTGTTTTTTGGATTGGGGTTGTTTTTGTTTTTTAACAGCCTGGCTAGATGAAAACATGGACAGATAAGAGTATGAGTAAAAGCATGGCACATCCTCTAAGTTTCAAGATGGTTACTGCTCACAATTTGACGTTGAATAGGAATGCTAAAGAAAATAAAAGGTGTGGGATTGGTTGTTGGGGAAAAAAAGAATGTCAGAGAATGAACAGGACTGTTCTTCTGCTTGAGAGGGAAGATGATAATCAGGGATACACAGAAGACTGAGCTATAAAATCCTTATTTTGCTTCTGTTTTCACTGCCAGGAATGATATTTGTACAGGAAAGAACAAAAATGGCTAATACCCATTTGAAACACAAGATAAATCTGAGATAAGTAGTTTATTGATGAGTTAAAGTTACTAGGCCCCAAATGAATTATATGCCAGAGTACTCAAAGAAAGTGCACATTTTTGAAAGAGAATGTGGAATGTCTGGGGTATACAAGGACTGGAGAAGGATAAAAGGCTCACTTTGGTTTAATAAAAAGAAGACCAAGGCAAAATTTCAGAGCATATTATTTAAAATGAAGTCTACTGCACATCTGAAAAAGAATGTAATGATCACAAAGACCAGAATGATTTCATCAAAAAGGGTTTTTGCCAAACTAACCTCATTTTCTTTTTTCAATCAAGTTATTAGAGTGGTAGATCTGAAAATGTTGTAAATAATGCTGAGCCAGATTTTAACAAAACATTGGTGGAATTTCCAGTATCATTCTTGTGGACAAGATAGAGATGTGTGTGGCAATAGTACAGTTGAGTATATAGGAAATTAATTGAATGATTTGATCTAAAGAGTTATAATTTGGTGGTTAATATCAAGTTGGAAAGAGATTTATAGTAAAGTGCCTTAGGGATATGTACTTTGTCCTGTGGTGTTTAACATTTTTATCTATCATTGGATAAAGTCATAGATGTCATGCTTGTCAAATTTGAAGATCATGCAAACCTAAGATAGTTAACTGGTTAAAAGTGTCAAAACGCAAAAATATCTTGATAGAATAGAATATCCTGAAACTTCAGAGAGATGAATCTAATGCCTTACACTTGAAAAAGTCAACATTCTGCCCTAAGGTAGTAGATTTGTGATTGGACAGCAGTTCTGCTTGCAAGTAGGGATTGTTTCATTCTTTGTGCTCGGATCCTCAGCACCTAACACTGTGTGAAACATAGTAGGTTCTTAAATATTTGTTGATTGACTGATTGAAAAAGGTCTAGAGGGTTTTAGTAGACCACAATCTCAAAGTGATCAACAGAGCAAAACAGCAATCAAAAAAGCTAATGCAATCATAGACTGAATTAATAGAAGCATACAGTTCAGAAAGAGGAGGTAAACAATGTGTTATACTTCTACCTTGTCAGATCATTTCCATAATAGTAGGAATACCTTGGTACTTATTAATGCAAAAAATAAATTCTATGAAGTGGTCAAATGTATTCAAATTCTTACTATTTGAAGTTAAAATTATGTAAAACATCATAACAGATTCTAGCCCAGTGGAAATATGTAGAGGGAATCCAAGTAATATGATATCAGGAGATTCATTATTTGCACTAAGTGGGACCTAGCTGTACATTTGGGTATCGCATTTGTGGAAGGACATTCATGACATGAAGAGCATCTCAAAGATGATGGATAGGATGGTGAATGTCTTCATCGTGCTAGATAAATTGAAGGTGGGGAAACTAGGTGACACAGTGGATAGAGTGCCAGACCTAAAGTCAGAAAGACTCATCTTCATGAGTTCAAATCTGACCTCAGAAAGTCACTAACTGTGTGACCCTGGGCAACTCATTTACCCATTTGCCTCAGTTTCTTCATCTAAAAATGAACTGGAAAAAGAAAGGCCAAACCACTGCAGTATCTTTGCCAAGAAAACCCCAAATGGGGTCACAGAGAGTCAGACACATCTGAAAAATGATTAAACAGCAACAACAATAACAAAAAATGAATGGAACTAGTTATATTCAACTTAAAGAAAAGTTGTGGAGCTAGATAACAACTGTCTTCAACTGTTTTAGGGTTGTCTTGTGGATAACAGATTTGATTTTGAAGAAAGTAGAATTTTTACTTAGTCTGAGGAAAAAATTCCAAAGACTAGAGCTATCCAAATAATGGAATGCATGCCTCAGGAGGTAGTAGGTTTCCCCTCACTAGAAGTCTTCCGGCAAAGACTAGGAAGCTTCCTACAATGTATGTTGTCCAGCAGAGGTGTCAAACTCAAATAGAAAAGGGGACCACTAATCTATACATAAGAATCCCTGCAAGCTACATATCGACTTCGTTTTCAAATGTTCTTAATCTACCTTGTGTTGCATTTTTATTTGGTTAAATGCTTTCCAGTTCTATTCTAATCTGCTTCTGGCCATATGAGAAGCATTGTGGGCCACATGCAGGCTGTGTATTTGATGCTTCTGTGTAGAGAATAGTCTCTTTCAGGTATGCTTGGATAATATATGGCTGAGGTGCTTTCAGAGTCTAAGCAGCTGACAGTAGGAATCTTATCTAAAACCTTATTCTTCTGGAATGTTAACACTTTAACATTAGTTAAAGACTGAAATGGACTACAACTCCAGCCTTCTACTTCTTCATCATTATGGTTTCACACACAGTAGGCACTTCATTTGTTCAATAAGCCTTTATCAATGAACAGATAAAGGCCTCAGTCCCTAAAATTCCACCATTAATTACTCCTTTGGATTAAAAAGAGGGTTCCCTTAAAATGCAAATATGTTACCTTGATCAGGTTTATACATTAAATCATTAGCATCTTGATAGTTTATCAGGTTAATTTGCTAAATTCAGAGATCTGAAGAAATAATTAGCCAAGACCAGGTAAGTGAATGGAGGGAGGTTCACAATGCAGAAACCCTACCCTGAAAAGAGTAGGGCCAGAGGTGGGGCTTTGGCAACATTGTATTAAAGTGGGGTCACATTCAGTTCTTTGGGACCCCATTTGGGATTTTCTTGACAGACACTGGAATGGTTTACCATTTTCTTCTCCAGTTCATTTTATGGATGAGGAAACTGAGGCAAACAGGGTTAAGTGACTTGCCCAGGGTCACACAGCTAGTAAGTGTCTGAGGCCAGATTTGAACTTATGAAGTTGTCTTCCTAACTTCTGCACAGTAATCTATCCACTAGCTGCCATATTAAAGCATGGTAAAAGAAAGGAAAATACAGTAGATTTAAGATCAGTAGGCCTGGGTTCAAGTTTCCCACTTGCTAGCTGTGTGACATTTAGCAAATGATAACTGCTTTGAGCCATCTGTAAAACAGGGACAGTAGTACCAGTCTGCCTCCCTCCCAGGGTTGTTCCAGAGATCAATTAATATATGTAAAACTGCTTCATAAAGAATAAAACACTATGCAAAATTAAGATGCATTTACTATTATTAATATAATACCAAGAGACAGTGTGTCTTGGTGAATAGAAAGCCTGCCTCTAAGTAGGGAAGTTCTGAGATCGAGGCTCACCCCTTCCCTGTCCTGGCTCTGTGACCCTGTGTGATCTGTCCCTAGACCTCTTGGTGCTCTAGGCCATTCTCTAGTCCCAAAAGTTGCAGAGCAGGGGCCAAGCTGCTTTAGTGGAGGGGATTACCTCACCCAGGAGGACCATCCTCTATTCACCCACTATGCCAGTGAAATCCCAAGTCCAGTCCAGTCCCTACTCCCCTCATTTGATAATATGACCTAGATAGGACTGGGCCACATGGGCATCTGCAGATTCCACACATTGGCTTCAGCATGAAATCATTCTAGAGTCAGGAGGAAGAGGGAAAGAGACTGGAGCCCAACTTCATTGACATAAAGGATTTCCAGATGAGGAAAATCCCTCTATCAATGCAGGTCTGCTTCTGCTTTGTAGCTTATCGTCCTATAGAGTTGTCTAGAACACTGACAAGTTACGTAACTTGCGCAGGATCACAAAGCCAGTATGTGTGGGAGGCAGAACTTGAATCCTGGGCCTGGTGTCAGGAATGTCAAATCTGGCCCTGTCACTTACCAGCTGTTTGACTCTGGGACAGTCACTTAACCTCTGTTTGCCTCAGTTTCCTCACATGCAAAATGGAAACATTAATAGCACTTACCTTCCAAGATTGTTATGAACACCAAATGACATAACAATTGTAAACTGCTTGGCACAGTGCCTCACCCAGAGTTAGTACTATATAGAAATATTAACTCTTATTACTATTATTCTTAATGCCAAGACTGGCTCTCCAGGCACTCACTATACCATGCTGCCCCTCAATTTTTTTTCCTCTGATTTTGAATTCTCCACATCCCTCTTCTTTCTTAACCAAGAATAGGGAAAATAATAGGCCTAGAATGGCAGAATCTGAAAGGGACCTTTAAGATAGTTTAGACTAATCCTCTGTTTTACATGTAGGAAAACTGAGTCTTGCAAAGATTAAATGACTTGCCCACAGCTACCTAATTAATGTCCAAACTCAAGAGTCTAAGGTTCTCTCTACACTACCCCACAGAACGATTCACCTTCTGGTACTGACTCTTCTTTCCTGTTTGTATCTTCCAGCCTCGGCCAGCACTTACGTCCCCACGGTGTGCAACGGGAGGGAAGTCCTGGACTCCACCACCTCATCTCTGTGATCATTGTGACTTTGCAGTTCAGTTCTCGTGTGTTTAGACTGTTAGACAAACATGCACATGCTGTGCATTCCGGATCAAACAAAACAAAGCAAAATGAAAAAAAAAAACCCTAGTACCTTTTTTTAGAAACAGTATAAATTATTTTTGAGGACTGTACAGTACCTAGTGATGTGTTAGAACTTTTTAGGCCAATTTTAGTACCCTTATAATTAACAGTTCCATAGGACATGGAAATAACCACTGTTTACACAGGCGAGCTGTGATGATTAGGCCAAGAAGAGGGTCTACTGCAAATATGGTGGCAATATTAGGTAACCTTTTTTCCTATGAAGTTTTTGTAGGTCCTTGTTGTAACTAATTTAGAATGCATTTCTATGTTGTATATTAAAGTTACATTATGTGTAACAGAATGTTTTTCTCAGCACAAAAAAAGGAGATATCAGTATTAACGTAAAAATATTGAGAATAAAACCTTCAAGGTTTTCCAGCATGGTGGATGTTTGCATTTTTGTTTATTTTCTTCTTGGAGACTAAACCTAGAGCTCAAATCATTTTCTCCCTAGAGCGTGATAGAAATGATAAGTATCTACTTTCTACTACATTCTAAATCAGAGGTTTTAAGGAAAGGAAAGGAACTATATTAAAATGAAGATGTATTTTTTTAACCATACAACTTCACATACCCCCTAAAATCTAGAGCCCCAGGTTAAGAACCCCAGCTCTAAATGTCACCATGGTAGGGTTTGGTAAGCAGGACCCCAGATATGTATGGCAGCAATGTTGAATCCATGATGGGGAAATATAACAAGCAAATAACAAGGTTAGAAGATAACAACATAGTTACCTGGCCTTCCTACAAACTCTTTTCTCTCAAGAAGCCCATGCATTGCTCTGACTTAGCCAGGGAAGGAGTCAGTCCTCCTAAAGACTTGAACATTGACCCTGTACATCTTAACAAGCTGCACAGGTCACAGCTCCTGCTTCCTATCACAACCTCAGTTGCTGTATGTCATATTGGGAAGGGTGGCATGTTCTCCCTATGGAAAATCCTCGTACTTCCATTCTTAGCTGAAAAGGCAAGGTCAAAGCAACATTCTTTGTTTCCCAGGACCAAGCAGAAGTCATAATTTCAATACTTTGTGCACAGAGAACACATCTTCAGTCCTGAGGTTTGTTTTTTTTTTTTGATTTGGTGTTTCTTTTTTCCTAACCCAAAGATTCTTCCCTGGGGGTTGGTGAGTTTTTTTTTTTTTACATTTGCATCACACATTTTAAAATCAATCAGGTTTTTTTTTGGTATCATGTATTTTATGCATTTTAAAATATTATTATGAAAAGAGGTCCATGGGCTTCACCAGGCTACCAAAAGAGACACCAGACATAGAAAAAGATTAAGAATCCCTGTCTTTAAGTCTAAGGACCCCGAGAGACAGGGAGAACATTAATAAGGAAAACCTACAGAAAAAACTTTATTTTATCCCATAGTTTACTTCCTATCTTTACCCTAAAATTATGAATTGATTTATTTCTACCTTCTCTGTTTTCACCAATGAGATGCTGATGGCAATCCAATGACAGATAACAGAACAAAGAAAAAGACAATTAAATGTACTATCTGAATAATACAACACCCAAATAACTATGTCTGTGCTAGATTTGAAACAGCTAGAGAAAAATGAACATATGTATATGAAATCCAAGTGAGTTAGCTTTAGAAGGGCATGAAACAGGTGGAAATAGCACTCAGGTGTACGAAAGCTTTCATCTCTGCTAGCCGATTGTGTATCTTTCAAGCACTAAATGCTTGCTAGGGCCATGAATTCTCACACTCACATAAAAAACAGGTCACTGGGGGTGGGGGAAGCGAGAATGAATTGAGTAATGGAATCAATAGCACTTGCTGACCTAGACAAAAATATTTCTCTTGTAACTGAAAACTGGCAGTAATGCTAGCTAAGCATCAGCTCAGGAGAAAGGCAAAGACAAGGCTGAGGGAAGAGAAAATAAACTCGGCCCACTTAGGAGATGTGACATTCTAAGGCAGGCAATAAGACGGGTGATTCAGTGCCACAGCTAATGCCTCAAACAATAAAATGGATCATAGATCTTCCTAAATGAGACAATTTAGGGCTGTGGGTGGTGCTTGGAGAAGCAGCGATTTTGAGATGTGTGGTTTGATCTACGCCCTGTGTGTTTGAGTGGCTGCTTTGCCAATACAACGAATACCTCCTAGCCCCTGATCCAGCTGTCTCCTTCCTTTGCTGTGAGCTTTCTTTGCACTCCCATGGCATCCTCTAATGTATAATTACCAGGAAAGTTTTTGGAGGAATCAGAGGAGGACACAAAAAGGTATCTTTAGAAGGAGAGCCACACAAGTCATTCCACATAGCTGAATATGGCTGGGTGCTTGGGTTGTATTATTTTGTTTATTCATTTCCTTCGTGGCTTGAACATGACATCTTTCTGGAGCCTAGCACTTGTGACCATATTTATCTTTGAAAAATTACCTCAATCTACAGAGTTCAACAGGGAAGATTGGTGTAATTAATAGAGAGTGTATCCAAAAGTCTAATAATATAGTTGTAATTCAATAAATATTATAAACATCTCTCAGTTGGCCCATAATAAGCATAATAACTTTGATCTGGTTAAAACTCAGATCATAGGGACAGCTAGGTGGGGCTGTGACTAGAGCACCAGACCTACAGTCAGGAGGACCTGAATTCAAATCCAGCCTCAGACACTTGACACACACTTACTAGCTGTGTGACCTTGGGCAAGTCACTTAACACCTTGCCTTGCCTTCCACCCTCCCAAAAAAACCCTCAGAGCATATACATGCCTGCACATATACACACATGTATATATGTGCTGCATGTGTGTGCACGTGTGTATATATGCATGCATAAGTGTGTATATGTAATACATTTATTTATACACATGTATGTACACATGTGTTCAACTCATCTATAATATGTGAATATATATAATCAAATCTTGTTAAAATGAGATAACTCACATATAACTTAGAATCTTAGTGAGCTGCCTGAGGAACTGAGACCTTAAGTGACTTACACACAGCCATATGGCTAGTAAGTGTTAAGATGCAGAATTTGAATTCATATCTTTCTAACTCCAAATCCAGAGCTCTGAGAGGGAGAGGGGAAAAGGGAAAGGGAATCAGCATTTATTAATCACCTACTATGCGCTGGGCAGTATGCTGAACACTTTATAATTATTATCTCATTCAACCTTCACAACAACCCTGGGAAGTAAGTACCATTATTATGACCATTTTACCGTTGAGGAAACTGAATAAACAGAGATTAAGTGATTTGCCCAGGGTCACACAACTAGCAAGTTTCTGAGGCTGAATTTGAGGTCAGGCCTTCCTGACTCCAGGCCCAGCACTCTATCCATCCTGCCACCTTCTTGCCTTTATACACCATGGTATTTTTTGTTTTAGGGGAATGAAATCAGGGGCTACAATAAAAATGAGGCTCAATTTTGAAGATTCACACTTTACAGATTATAGAGAAGAAAAGAAATTTCAACTGACAGTTCAAACCTTTTTGGTATATTTGAGGCCTGCTGTTTATTTTCTTCCTGCTCCTTTTCTTCATAATCATGCCTTGTCCCAGAGCTAATTAGTAAGGAGCAAAATCACAAGATAGAAGACATATCAGTCAGGAAAATGATAAGGCAACAATGCAGAAGTCTCAATAGCAAAGAATTCGGATAGGCAAATAGTGACTGAAGTCTATGCATCCATGAAAGAAAAGAAAATGAAGAGTACTGATAGAGGGATTTCTATAAAATATCTTTTATCGGGCAACAATTAAGGTCAGCTACTGTATGTATTAGGGCTGTGACAGAATCAAACAGTTTAGATGACTGAAATGAACAGCAAAGATGGATGGATGGGTGATAGATAAATAAAAGCTCATCTCTAAAGAAAAGGTATAAAGAGACTTAGAAAAAGACCTCAAAGTCATCTAGAGAAAAAGCTTTGCTTGGCAATGCTCCCATGTCAAAGCTTCTGATTGCAAATAATTATATTTAGCCATGAAATTTGACCATTAAGTATTTATAGGGAAAACAATACAGAACTAAGGTTCTCTAGCAAGTTATGGAAGACAAGGGAATTTTAGAATGACCTTCAGAGCTGCATTGTCTGCATTTCTGCCAAAGTAAAGCAATGGCTGCATATGCACAAAATGCAAGCTAGACTCCATACTAGAGGAGAAGGGAATAGGACTACAAGAGTAAATCCTTACTGTGTAGGGAATCAATGTTTCTTAGGGGGGAAATCCCAAAGAGGAAATGAGGAACCCTAACCAATGACAGGAAGTTAGAAGGTAGAAAAATATGACAGAGAAGAATGGGAAGAAAGGCCATTGAACCTTTGGAACTATGTCAAAGATATATCACCTTCCCAGAGGGGGGAAACTTTACTCTGAGAAGGACATACATCCTAATGATCCCCCAAATATAAGAAAATCAAGAAAGAGGACATCCAGCAATAGTCAGAGGGAGAAGACACAGATCCCTACAGTTGGTGACTTCTTAATAAGATACTAATAGGGAGGTACCTTACAGGAGTGTCTTCCTAGGACTGTGACAGAATCTCCAAAAACTTTTCAAACCTGATGACTACTACCCACTTGTGGTAATTCGTGTGTAGACAAATGAAATGCCAAAAAGCACCATTAAGGATGGTGAATTTCTGGACAAGAAACCAAAGACTATTTGTGAATGTATTTGTGTGTGTGTGTGTATGACTGTGTTTGTGTGTTTTGATCATTACTGAACACTGAAAATTAGGACCTCATAAGGTAGATTGAGGAAATAAAAAATTGGTTTAAAATAGTGTCTGAGAATGGAATTTGGATTTGCCTCAAGGGCTTAAAATATAGATGAAAGGGGTCTCTTGGCCAAGATTGGAGGTCATCTAAAGAGAACTAGGGAGTAGGGGAATATACAAATATGTATATACATATATATTTGACTGGAGAGTTATGCCTTTTATCAAGAAGGCTTTAAACTGGAAATGGAGGGTGAGGAAACAACATATATACATGAATCTGCCAAGTCAGATACTACACAGGAATGAAGAGATTAGTGAAAGAAACCTGTCATTCACAGATTAGAAGAAACCTCAAGACCAAATATCTTGAGCCCAAATATCTATGCATTAAAGGAAGAATATGGGTAAAAAATTAGTAGAATTAGATATCTTAATAAAAGAATAGACATTTTGATTCCAAAAGACATCACTTAATTTTGGTGGGATGTAGCAAATAATTGGAACACAGCAATAGAAGAATACCTTATTCAAATAAAGTCACGAAAATTCATTAAGATTGATTAAAAGAGCAAGGGACATTTAAATGGAGAAAGGACAACTTGGGGGAGAGGTGGCTCAAATAATAGTGTTCAAATATCTGGTAGGCTGAACCTGTAGAAGAGGGATTAAGATATTGTTTAAACACAAAGCAACTTTCTGATACTAATGTAACAATCACTTCCCTGGGCCCTGCTTCCTGAAGGTCTCCAGTACTCTTAAGGGAGTTGGAGAAGGGGTAGAATTGAGGCTCTGTAAAAGATTAGACACCACCACTAGTATTCCCCCAAATGTAGAGGGAAACCCTTCACACCAGCTCCATTTAGTCACTAATAGTTGGATTAGCTTTTACAAGGAAATATTTACTTCAAAAGTATAGTTTCAAATATACAAATTGAGTCCCCCAACACATGAGATTTAATCCTTCCCTATGTACCACTTCAGTCTCAGAGGAGGGGGAAGGGGATTAGGTTTATCATTTTAACTCAGTTCCTATAAAACCAGTTCTAGTTCCAAGTCCAAATCTCCCTTCAGCTTGAGAATTAGGTACGCTGACTTCTCACGACTTTCCTGCTGGTTTGGCTGGCTGTAATCCTACCTGGAATTCTGGCTCCAAAGTCACCATGATTTGAATTCCTGAGTCCTTTAGGGATCACTTCCAGCACCTAACACTGAAAATAAATGACAGAATAGAAACAGACCCACCCAGTTCCATTTTGCAGAGCTGGAGTACAAAAGAGAGGAGGAAGTTACCCACCACACACACACACACACACACACACACACACACACACACTGTTCTGTTCATGGTACCCACACTGTGAGTGAACTGTGACATCTTCACATGACCTTTGGGTTCAAGAACAAAGAATACACAGAAAAGAGAGAAATTGGCCCAGTCTTGCTAGTTCTAAAGAGTTTGTTCTGACTATGCAGCCAACCAAAGGAGGCTATTCCTACCCATGTGGGGGTGATCTCAGGGAGGCAGGATGCCTCCGTGTTAGGCAACCTGGGGGAGGAAGAGTGACAGCAGACAGGAAATTATCTTTGGATCCAGGAAGACCAAGGTTCAAGCTCACTAAATGTGACCTTCGGGAAGCCACTTAGCTTCACAGTCCCCTAGGCAACTCTCTAAAACTATACAAAGCAGAAAAGGTATTGACCTACATTGATAGCATTCCCTCTATGTGTGTGTGTGTGTGTGTGTGTGTGTTTGTATAGACACAGTGCATTTCTACATGCATGAACCTTTTCATATCTTTGGAAAGACTCACTAAGAAGAGGGGCTCAGAGAGAACTAGAAAGTCCATCCATGAAAGTCAGGAAGCAGAATATCGAGTGGCCAAAGTCCAAGCAAACCAAATCCACTTTTTCCAGTTCAATACTGAGGTCTTTCTTTTTAAGGAGATAGATTCTTTGATACTTAGGATCCTTGCAGAAACCTGCTAAAATGCTTGTATATAATCATTTCCTCCAATGGTATTATATGGGTAGATACACAGTCATTTCAAAACAATTATTTTCCTTTGAGATGAAAAAGGTTACTAGGCTGCATAAATATACTACAAAATTTGTTTAATCCCATTGGGAATGTGGTTACTCATAACCAAATACCAAAAAAAAAGCAACACAGTAATAAAATGTAGTCTATTTAATCAAGTGAACACATAAACTACTCCATATTATTAGGTGGCATAAAACAATTTATCCATAGAAGACGTTCTCTCATCTAGTGGAAGATTGCTTTGAATACATTTTGGCAGAGTGCTAGAAGACATTATAGGCGACAGTTGGCTTAGTGAAGTATTTAAGGCTTCAGAACCACGCCTTTTATGAAATCCTCTTTCTCTACCATTTGAGGAAAAAATAATATGGAATAACAATGTCCATTAGAAGTCACTGTGGCACAATTAACTCCTTTATGCCTTCCGTTATTCCATGAAGTTTTGCACAGCCCAGACATAAAACTTGAGTGAACTCGACAGCCAGAGTTGGTCTTCATGGTTTCTCTATAATGCTTCTTCAGGTGTCTCTCTTCAGGGCTCAAGACAATGTGGCATAAAATGACAGATTGTTGGGAACCATAGGTAAAATTCAGCTCCTCTACCAAAGATGGCACCGAGCTGACAAAATACTACTTTATATCTAAAATTAGAAGTAAAATAAATAAGAACATCACCTCAACCACATCATGAGATAGTTCATTAAAATTTAAGGCATTTTTGACATGTCAGAGATTCGAGTCCAGGGACAAGAGAAGAAAGGAGATACCTGGGAGCAAATCCCAATTATTTCTATGGCTTGGAACATACATGTAGAGCACAGCCAAGGATGGAGAGAAAGGTGACAGGTGATTTCGTGGAAGCTTCTTCTCTCTGTCTATTCTTGCAGAACATTACTGCATTCACAACTGTATGTTGCAGTTTTGCCAGTAATCAGAAAGGGCAGACTTCAAACACATTTTCCTTCTATTGTCTGAATTTTGATCAGAGGAGGGGAAAATGATCTTCAATGCTCCTTAATTAGTTGGATAAGAATTAGATTTTTTTTTAATTTTCTTTATAAAAGATCCAAGAACCAAAATCATAAATATATTTATACTCAGTGAATGACTCCATCCCTGAATACCACACATGAAAAATGGAATGATAGTAAATTCAATGAACAGAAGTGTGAAGGGGTACAGAATTACACACACAAAAAAAAACTATGAATGAAGACACAGTCAACAATATCATAGTGCAAAATCCCACATATTAGCCAGACATAATCAAACATGTATTTTATTCCCTGTCCCATCCCACCCTCCAAAAAAGCACTACCCACTGAATCCAAAATCATAAATTGTAATATCCTAAGAATGTCAAGTACCTGGGACAAGAAAATGAATGTTTCCCCTCCCCTCACCTTCCTTGATTCTTTCAGTCAATAAATAATGCCCTACCCTCAGTTGAAATAAATCTCTTTTAATGTACTTCTATTGATTAAAATCATGTTAAGCACCCCAATATACTCAACGTCCCAGACCCTGTTCCAGTGCCCAGTCACTGTAAAAAAATATTTTGTGGTAAATTAGTCAATTCCTTCATCATCCAAACATCTGTTCTTAATAAGTCACATGTCTAAATCTTGATAACAGTCACAATTATAGGAAAAAAATCAACAAATCACCTTTGATTTAAAATGGTAATAAAAAGATCCCCTTTCCTGCCCAGAGTACAACTTTCTCGGCATACGGTCATAAGTTTTTTTTTTTCCAAAGCTAGATGTTGGTTTATTGACCAAAGAAACTTCTCCAAAC
Organism: Petaurus breviceps papuanus; assembly: GCF_028583685.1. Lineage (NCBI taxonomy): Eukaryota > Metazoa > Chordata > Mammalia > Diprotodontia > Petauridae > Petaurus > Petaurus breviceps. The sequence continues at coordinate 8,110,495 of NW_027186540.1, read as the reverse complement.
AAAAATCACAAATCACAACACTCCAAAAGAGCCAACAGGAGGTCTACCCCCACATGCCTCGAGAATTGGACTTCACATGAAACAAGAGGATGAGTAGCCTACCTCACTTTCCCAAAGAGCCCAAAAGAATGCTAATCACTGTGAAATTAGTTGTCTAGGTTAAACTTGCACCTATTGATAAGCTATCTTTTGCATTTCTCCACTTGACATGATAATCCATCTCACTTCATTTTTTCCTCATTTGAACCTCTATTTAAGAAGTTTTTGATAGTGTAGCTTCCATGTTAATAGAGGGATTGGTTGACTTCACAAGATGTCAGGCATCCTGGTTGCTTCTCATTTTCTTCCAAAGGTATACTCTCTAGCTTTTCCATTGAGTCCTTCCTTAAAGGTTACCATATTATCTAAGTTCCACCTAGCATGGAATTTTTGGAAAGAACACACATTCAGATACCCCCAGGCACCTGGAGACCCTATTCTTTCCAAAAGGGTGATAACTTGGGCTTCTAAAATCAAAAGGGAAAGCTCTCTGTGAAAATGAAAATTCAAGTTCTTAAGTCTCAAGCACTGCTTAACATTTTGAAAGGAAATTATATTTTGAAATGATGGGAGGGACAAAAAAATAGGGAATAAGGGCCAAAGGGATTGTATCTCATGGAAAGCTTAAAGTCTTCCAAAAGAACAAGGAAAAACATTCATATGATTGCACATGCATGCACACATACGTACACACACGCACACACATGATAATTTTCATACGAGTTATAAGAAATGAAAGTTACCAATTAGTTAAATGGCATGCATCAGCAGTGCACTGATGGGCTTTAAACTTGGTTTTCAGTTACCTATATACACAAATATCTCTTTCCTGAGTTGAACTTCACCATCAGCTTGGCCACCAAACTTTTGCTTTCCTTTTTGGCAAGGTACTTGACCACATGATAAGGCAACCAGACAACCAGAAGGCTCCAACCTTCTTTTTTCAACAGTCTAGTATTTCTCACAGGTATCACCAACAGTCCTGGACACCAAGATGGGCTCTAAAATGTGGTCCTGTAACATTAGAAAGCAGATTTCTTTGTTCCTTTGTCAAAGGTAGCACTGTCTCTTCATATATTGGGGGATCTTGAGGATTTCAGCTGAACAGATTCAAAATGATCTTCTTTTTCCTTCCAAAAAAAGCCACAGAAAAATAAGTCAACAAAATCCTATGGTGATTTTGGAATCATCAGTGCAAAGGGCCAGGGGGACTACTATAAGTTATTATTCAGTAACAAATAGAAATGAAAACTCACTCACTTAAGATGGAAATCAAAACCTTTTGGAATACAGAAACAACAAACAGAACTGAAACAGGTCACTTTTTTTTGGCCTTTTGGAAGGCAATTGGGGTTAAGTAACTTGCCCAAGGTTACACAGCTAGGTTTTTTGTGTGGGTGTTAAGTGTCTGAGGCCGCAACCGAACTTGGGTCATCCGACTCCAGGGCTGTAGCTCTTACTCACTGCGCCACCTAGCCACCCCCTCAACAAGTCACTTTTAATACCTCTATAGTGACTTGATAAGTATAGACACTGGATCTGTGATTTCATTGGCATAGGGAATTCCCAGCATAACAAATTCCCTCTAAAAATGCAGGTCCACATTTTTTCTGTAACTTAGGGTCTTAAAGAATTACCTAGAACACTGAATGGTTAAGAGAATTGTCCAAGGTTACAAGGCCAATATCAAGTCACTTAACCTCTCTGGGTCCAACTGGACCCAGATTATTGCAAAGAGTAACTGAATGAAATCAGATATTTCCTAGGTAACATGATCTCAGTGAAGAAAGAGAAAAAGTAGAAATTATCTAAAAGAGAGCACCAATAAATATCCAAAAAATCATTTAGCCTCACTGATTTGCAAGAATAATATTTTGGTTTCAAGACATATCAAAAAACATTTTAGTATTGATAAGAAATAAATCACAACTAATTAGCTAGGTTGGCTATTAAATTCTAGAAATGTATCTTTGTTGGAATTTCGTTTACTAGAAAATAAATTCAAAACAAATTTTAGACTTTTTCCCCCTTTAACCACAGAGATGACAAATCAAAAGAGAGATTATCCATGGTCAAGTGGGGCATGCTGGTCTTTGTTCCCTTCCAGCCTTGTTCCTGGATTCTGGAATTCTAAAACACACAGTATTATACCGGAACTACCCTCAGCTCCTGGTACCTGCTCACCTTGGGACTAACTAGACTTCTCAATAGGGACTTTCCCTCTGCAAGGCCTGCCCCCTTCTGCCATTGTGAGTTCTTCCTGGAAGAGACCTAAATTGGTCTTTATTCCTCTCCTGGTCCTGTTCCTGATTTCTGAACTTCAAAACCTTGCTGTCTCCTTAAACTTCTCTTGGCCCTGGGGTCTCATCACTCTGGAACATCTAAACCATCCCTGTAGCCTTCACAATATGTAAAATCACATACTTCCTGCATCAGCCTCCTTTCCCCATTGGTGAATTCCTCCTGAGGCCTCCATTTTGTGTAAGGGCTGAGGCTTTCATTGCATTCCCCACCCAGTCCCTGACTTCTGGACTTCAAAGCTATTCCTGGTACATTTGTTTTAATACACATTAAAACATACACATATACATACATACACACACACACACACACACACACACACTCCTTCTCCTCAGCCCTCTCTTTTCAGCTTCCTTTTGTGTATTTTCCCCTCATTGGACTATAAGCTCCCTGAGGGAAGGTTTGTCTTTCTTTTTGCTAGTATTTGTATCCTCAGTACTTTGTACTGTCCTTTTTTCAGAGCAATATTTACTTTCTTCATTGTTTCCTTTCTCCCCTCTCCTTTATTGTTACTGGGCTTTGAATGTCCAGAAAAGCTGGGTGGAGATGACTAGAATTCGGGGGAAGTAAGTACTTGGCCACTTGAGAGGAAAAGGCCCAGCAAAATGGCCAGAAAAGAGATGAGTTTACACATTTTATTCTCAATAGTCTCTCCAGCAAGATGTCTCCCTGGATATAATATAAATGCATTTGCCAAAATCATGAGCTTAAAAAAATGGTTACTCAGACTTTAAATAATGTTGCAATATTTTTCCAAATCATTCTTCCTATTACCAATTGTAAATATATCTTATTTATGGGCCAATTAATAGGCATGTGTAATGATGTAACAATAAATAGTACATTAGAAAGATGAGGATTTCAGCCCTGGCATCACTGACTACTGACTGAACACAAGCCTTTTGACCTTTTCAAACCTTAATTTTTTCATCCCTTAAATGGGAATAACAGTATGTTATATGACTTATTTCAAGAGTTGATTTGAATTAATTTTTTTATCAACTGGTATAGTCAAATATGAACTATTATTTTGTTGTTGAATGATTTTTAAATCGTATCCAACTTTTCATGACTCCATTTGGTGTTTTCTCGGCACAGATTCTATAATGGTTTGCCATTTCCTTCTCCAGCTCATTTTACAGATGAAGAAGCTGAAGTAAACAGGGTTAAGTGACTTCCCCAGGGTCATACAGCTAATAAGTGTCTGAGGCTGGATTTGAACTCATGAAGATATCTTCCTGATTGCAAGCCCAGTGCTCTATCCACTGCACCATCTAAATATTAGACTTTCCAAAAATTTAATGGGATTGCTTTCCTCTCTTCTCCTTCCTTATGTCCCTCCTATTTTTGAAGTCAAATGACATGGTTCTTTCCCATCTGTCAAGTGAGGATGCTGACAAAATTTGCTTTCAAACAATATTTTAAAATATTGGTTTGTTGAGGAGCTAGGCAAAGTGTAACTACAAGTCCAGCCCAGTATTTGTATCCCACCAGGCTGTGTAGTTGGTTATGCTTAAGGAGTGCTGGTACAAAGCTTCTCCAATGAACCCATGAACTTGATGTATGTGCAAGATAAGGCACAAAGTAAAAAACATGTTTACCATGTTCAGTGTGGGAACCACGTAGTCTAAGAGAATGGGAGTCTGTGTTATTTTACTGTACTATTTCCTTGTCATAAGTGTATAAAAGAATACAGCAAATGCATAATAAACGGACAGATTGCTTGCATCTCGCCTGACCTGTGTCTTTCTCATTGTGTCACCAAGACAATTTGTCGGGATCGCTGGACAAGTCCCTGACGTTGGCTTATTAACTTGGGGGCAATATTCAGACTGCAATGTTATTTCAATAGCTGTATCATCTCACAGATATTGATATTCTTTCCATTTGGTCTAGATTACAACCCAGCCACATTTTCTCGTCATTGTGATTGTTGTCCATGTTCTTCCATGTGTTCCTACACAAAGAGGAGCCATCAAATGAACCGGAGGCATTTCGTGGGTACTATTAAACAATGAATAGATAGACTGTTGGACTTGTAATCAAAAATTAAGTTTCAAATCCCACCTAAGAAACTTACTATGTGACCCTGGGCAAGTGACTTAACTTCTCTGTCAAAGTTTCCCTCATCTATAAAATAAAGATATGAATACCTCCTACCTACCTTTCAGTGTTGTTGTGAGGCTGAAATGAGATAATATTCGTAAAGTGCTTTGCTAGTTTTAAAAGTGTTAACATTCTGGTTATTATGATCTGGTTGTTATCATCTGTTATTCCTTCCTCTGGTCACATGACTGTCTGACCTTTTGTAGACACACATTTCCTTAACAATAGCCTTTTACCCTATTTCACATACAGATCATCACTGAAAACATACTGCAGTGTATTTATACTCTCCACTGCCTTTAGAATCACCCAAAATTTTGATTTCTTAGAAAATGTGATGTTGTAAGATATAGAATCATGTGATATTGCCAGGAGAACACTTGTGTTGACAAGAAAGCTCTTTGTGCTAGGGAGCTGCATGGGACTATTAAAAGTACTTAATTATGTTCCAAATAAAATTTACCTTGGTGTCTTTCTTCTATCAAATCTGGATCCAAACTCATTGTCAATCTACACCAGCCATAAAAACTGAATGCTACACCATTTTCCATTTTGGATTCTTTAATACATTTATTCCTGGGCTAATCTCTCCTAAGAAATTATGGAAACTACTGAAGAGGCTTTGCAGTAGTCATGGACTTGATACAGTCACATGTTTTTGTAAGACATTGTTATTTGTCAGAAATCCAAATTCCATCTAGTCTTTGCACAGGGCATCCTCCATGACAACATCAAATACCTTTGGTGAAATTCATTTTTCCTTGCTTTATACTTCAACTGATGTTAGTAATCAGATAGTCTTTAAATAGAGTTATATTTATGGTTACACTTCTCAAGGAAACTTGCACGAACTTAACCTATGCTTGAGAGATTCCTTGTTGAACGTTTAATATTTTATTATGCATTACCAATTCTTCTTTTTTTGTAAATCAACAATAAACAATATGATACTATATTCTCTTCAGATTTTAACCAGTTGTGTGACTTTAAAAATGTGGTTTTCTACAGAGAATGGTATGGAAAAGTCTGGCTGACATAATGCACTGTTGGTAGAGCTATGAAATGGCCCAATTATTCTGTTAATCCACTCACAATTATACTAGTAAAGTCACTAAACTGTTCAAACATTTTGATCAAACCATACCACAAAAAATATTTATGATATTACCTTTTAAAGTAGCCCCAAAAATGGAAACAAAGCGAGTTTCCATCTATTGAGGAATGGCTGAATATATTTTATATTTGACATATAAATATAATGGAATATGATTGCACTGTAAGAAATAAATGGAGAATTCAGAGAAACTTGAGAAAATTTGTACAGATTGAATCAATAAGGAGAGAAAAACCCAGAAAACAAGTTATAGGGTACCCAATTAAAGGATAGAAAAGAAGGCAACTCTGAAAAGCTTCAAACCTCTGATCAATGAATAATGACTATTGACTCCAAAACAATAATGAAACCTACTTCCCTATTCTGGACAATTAGTGAACTGTAAATGAAGAATGAGACATACATTGTCAGATATGGCCAATGTGGTGGTTTGTTTCACTTAATTAAACTACTTTGTTATAAGGAATGGCTTGGTGGGAGGCGAGGAGATTAAGAAACGACAGTGGTGCAAATAGAAGTGTCAATAAAAAAATTTGTTTTAAAAAAATCTACCTGTTCCCTTCTATAGTTTCATCAATAAACAAATTCTATCATTTTATAAAGATTTTCTAAAGTAGACACATGAGCCAGAAGTTATTGATGTTCTATAAATCACTTTGTGGGGTATTAATATTGTCTTTCATATTTATATTCTTTTCATGCCTTCCCCTCTCTGGGGTATTTTGTAGGATCACCCTTCTGTTCTTTTAGTATTTTATTGCCTCCAGCATGGATTTTCCCAATGTATATTTGGTTCTCCAAGCTTAATCATTTTAAGTGTTATTTTTTCTTCTTCATCTCATCAGTTGATCATTATTACTGATGATAGACTGCTATAGAAACATTGACAGGTTGGTTTCATTTTATATCTATTTGTTGCTCTCCTACCAATTTTATGTTGGAATACTCTTGTGACATGACCAGATTGAGTCTTAGGTCAAATTTTCTGTTGACTGATTTTGGCTTCCATGGCTTTTTGCTATTTTATGAGGAATACTGCTCATTATCATATGTCATACCCCATGATAGTATTTTAGAAATTAAATGGGGCATGGGAAGTGTGAGGGGATGGTAAAATGGGTACTACCCAGGAGGAAATAATAGGATGGAATAATCATAAGCAAAACAAACATCTTGAAAAACTGCCCTTAACTGCCTTTAGTCACTATTTCTGTCCTCCTATCAAGGAGATCAAATGTTTGCTGGCTAGGGAAGCATCTGGATTCTTTTGACTACCTTCTCATGGTGACTACTTTATATTAACTAAACTTTTGCAAGAAGTAGTGATTATCATGGGCATTATTTTTGTCTTTTTTTTTCATTTCTCACTTTAGGTATTAATGGCTCATTTAAAGCGGTAAGGTGGAAGCTGGTGTAATTAATTAAAATATCTAGTTCCCACCAATAGCCTTTCTTCTAATTGGATGTTGATTTTTATTTTTGCTTGACCTAGTTGATCTGATGCATAGAGAGAGCTGATTAAGATATGACTCCCATATCAGTAACATTTTATGTCCGTTACAATATAGTCAATTTAATTGCTTTTTAAATACTATTTAGTGAGAAAGCTAGGTGGCGCATTGAATAGAGCACCAGCCCTGGAGTCAGGAGGACCTGAGTTCAAATTTGACCTTGGACATTTAACACAAAAAACTAGCCATGTGACCTTGGACGAGTCACTTAACTCAACTGCCTTACCTTCCCCCTGCAAAAAAAGAAAAAAAAAAGAAAAAGAAAATTGTTTTAAATACTATTTAGTTATTTTTCATATCCACTACCTTTTGATTCTCTTCTGGAAAATAAGTATTCATGCTGTAGTGATGTGAGACTTTGAAATTATCTGCCAACCTTCAGCCTCTTTAGTTTCATAAACCTGCAAGTAACTTTTCCAATATACTTTTTTCATATGCACATGGTTACCTTTTATTATTCATCAGTTCAGAATAGCTTTAGTCTGCTCATATGAAGCAACCTTATTTTTTAAAAGGAGAGAAAAGTTTACAGTGGAGATAGATCTAATTTGGGAGCAATTTGCCTCAATGCCAACTATATGAACCTGTGGGGTGCATGGGACTATGAATGGGCAACAGTGCTAAATTCAAGCTCTACTTCTCACCTTTGTTGCCAAGGATTTGAGTTTCCCCAGAAGTGTCTGTTTATTAGAATATACAACTTCTTCTTCATTATCTTCCCCTTCCATGATAGCACAGCTATCTGCAGCAGGAAGCTCACACTCTTTTGCATTAGCTGTCATTACCAATTTAGAATATTTATATTCTAGCCTAAATAATAAAGAAGAGAAAAACAGCAAATAGGGTTTTCAATGCTAATCAAGAGTCATTTATTTTAGGTAACCATTTCCCAGCTTAGTGTTCCAATAGTAAAATTCTTCCACCCACTCCAATGTTCATCCTTCCACACAAAGCACTGGGTCTGTCTTTCCAGTGGCTAGACACACAAACTTTTATTAAGACTTCGATCAGTAAATACAACAAAATCAATAACATCAATTATTCTGTGTTGATTGATTTTCCAAACTGTTGGACATTTGCAAAACAGACACAACACTGAGCCCTGAATATGTTTCTTGGATTTGGGGATGGGACAGGAAGAAGAGGCAATATTTATAAGAATTCCCATGATTTAATCAGTATGAATAAGACAAGAGAAAAGGAAAGGAAGACAGAACTCGTAGGTCTATCTTCATCATCCACTATACCTGATTCTTCCCATTTCCACCAACATACTAGTCACTTCAAAGGAGTCGAAAAGTTTAGCATTATTATAAAGGCAGAATTCTGAGGGTAAATAAGCAAGCAACAAGCATTTATTAAATGAATAGTCTGTGTCAAGCACTGTTCTAGGGCGACAAAGACAAATGAAATACCCCCTGCCCTCAAGCTCACATTCTATTGGGGGAAATCAATTATTCTATTTCTGCCATTGTGGGGAGCTAAAGAGGCCTGGTTCAGGACTCAGATATTAAATCCTGAGAGTGGACTTTAAAACAAGAATCTCTTTGAGATGTGACTTTTTTGTTAAGTTAGCTCCTGAGTTCTTTATTATGGATTACACTTATAAGGATGTTACTTGAGTTCTAAGATCAATAGTCTATACCCCAAGATTTTAGTTATTAAGAGCTAAAATATTTGATTCAGCACTCAGGTATCTTTGGGTGGTCAGCTCTATACATGATGTCTTTTTTATTCTTTTTCTTTTCTTCTTGGAGGGCAATTGGGGTTAAGTGACTTGCCCGAAGTCACATGGCTAGTTTTTGTGTTAAGTGTCTGAGGCCGCATTTGAACTCAGGTCCTCCTGACTCCAGGGCCAGTGCTCTATTCATTGCACCACCTAGCCAACAGACACCCAACATGATGTCTTTTAAGGATTGCAGCTTTGGCTTTGAAGTTTGCTCTCAATTGTATCCATTTATGACTGCAGCTACATTAAGAGTTACCTGAGGCCTAGATCAAAGGTCTTACCCTAAGACTTTAATCACCTACATAACAAATCCTTATCAATTTATCTACTCTGTGCTACTTCCAAGATACAACAGACTAAGGTAATGATAAGAAAAGTTAAGTCCTATTCCTTTGTCTCTTTTGCTCTATAAAAACCTTGTACTAAGAATCAATAAATGGAGTTAATCATTCTTCCTTGAACTACACACACACATGGTCTGGTCATTTCTTATTCACATCTCCAGTCATGCTTAAGTGCTAGACACTGAGCAGCCCATGGCATGCCATTATACTTAGTGAACTTCACAACTCTGACTTCTAAAATATTGAGACTATAGAAGAGACAAGATGATAACATGGCATAATGTGAAAAGAATTGGACCAGTTCTCCAAAAACCTGGATCTAACCATTAGCTAATTTGTGTAACCTTGAACAAGTAAATGAATCCCTCTAGACCCTAAGATCCTCATCTGAAAATAAAGGAGATAAGTTAAGTAATTTCTAAGGCCCTTCCAGCATTCAATCCTTTGACCTCATCCTACGATGAGCCTATAGTCAAAATGATGCTTTTTGTTTGCTACATAAGAGGTTTCCTTTGCATTTTTTTACAAGAGACTTCTGGATGCTATGGAGTAAATAAAGAACTGTTAGTTTTCATAAGCTAAACAGAATTTACAATAAGTCCTGTCATTCTAAGAAGAATTATGGGTACTCACTTTTGATTCTTTTTCCAGAAGTAGCAGGTCAAAGCCACAAGTAAAACTGCTGTAAAAGCACCTACTCCTGCTCCCACTTTTAACCAAAAGTCAACTGTTTCACATGTGGTCAGTCTTTTCTCTGGCAAGGAAACCCCTTTAATGCATTGCTTTGGTTCATTCCATACATATAAGGTTTCCTAAAAAAATTGAAAGCAGCATTACAGATTCCATTAAGCTGTACAATTCCAGAAAACATTTTTAAAGGTCCCATAAGCATTGCATTGTTCTAGACACTCAGAATACAAAAATGAAGAAAACGGCACAATAATTCCCTTTAAGAATTTTATAATCTAGTATGTGACATGAAGAACCATATTTTAATGCTGACATTGCATGAAGATATAAAGTAAATTGATATCTGGCTGTTCAGAATCACAATTGATATGTAGTGTATTCAGAGTAACTAATTGATGATTGGGGTTCATGGATTCTGCAAGCTTCCTCCAATAGGGTTCCATGCATTGGTAGCATAGATGTGTAAATATTTCTTCTCAAAATAGATATCTGAACTAGAGGCAGACCACCTAAGTCCCACAGACCTAATCCAGAATCTTGAGTTCACAGCAGGACAAATAATTACTAATAAATATACTAGTAACTATACAAGTAACTAACATTTTCTATACCAGAACTACACAAAAAGTCATCTAATAGCCCCGGAAACACATGAGCACGCCTATGGATAGAATATTTATAGCCTGCAAACATTTGTAGCTATATGGAGGCAGCAAGCCTCAAAAAACTGAAGAACATAAGAACTCTGATCAAAGCAATGGCCAGCCATATCTCTAAAACATCTATGATTCAGCATGTTTCCTACATCCTGATAGAGTGATGGGCACAAGCTACAGAGACATATATTTGTGGACATAAATCAATTTCAATTGACCATGCTTTTTGTCACAAAGGTGCTTTTTTGCCTTTCTTTCTCTCAGTTAATTGGAAAGTAACAATAGTGATATTAAAAAGGTTGGCCGTTGTAACATTTTTTATGAACAGAAGAGAAGGAAATTCAGGAGGAAGCAAAGACAAGTAGAATGGTTATAAGAGAAATGTGCAAAACTCATTATTTACTTTTTTTAAGTAAACAGTGTTAAATGGGTATTCATAATTTTGGGGGGTTTTTTGGAGGGCAATTGGGCAAAAGAAATATTTACACATCTATGCTACCAATTGTGCCCAAGGTCACATGGCTAGTTTTCACGTTAAGTGTCTGAGGCCAGATTTGAACTCAGGTCCTCCTGACTCCAAGGCCAGTGCTATATTCACTGCACCTACCTAGATGCCCCTAGGGATTCATAATTTCACACAGAATGCTTTTGTATTCTTCTGTACATATGGAAATACTCTCCTTTTTTCATGTTTCAGTTCAGAAAAAAATTCATTTTTAAAAGAGAATAAAACAATTACAAAAGACCATTGATGTCTACTAGGATTTTAATAAAGTTGTTACTTACACAAAAAGAAAACACTACCAACACAAAATAAAGGTACACATGGGCAGAAATGTTTTCCCAGGAATGGTAATGGGTTTTTGCTAATCTATCCACATTCCCTTACTCAATACCCTTTATGATTAGCTGCACATGTTTTTGAGCTGGTCACATTGGTGGATGACTAATTGAAGCTAGCCAAATCATCTATGGCTATGAAATACAGAAAAATAAATAGTCCACCTGTGGTTTGAACTTCATGGAACAGTACTAATAAAGATGAATATTTGGGTGTTTTGCTAAATCTGAAACCCAATGATATACTTATGCCTTATTCCATTATTTTAGATCCTGGTATGGGTGTTAATGGTTCAGAGTGAGTGTAAGTAGCAATTGTTTCTGTTCTGGACAGGAACTCTGAAGGTCTTCCCTTCCCAGATTGATTCTTTTGTGAAGGCAAACTAGGCTATCTTTTTTCCCTCAATTCTTATCTATCCTTTAATCACTGAATGGGCATGGCTTCGGCCATACTGAGACCTGGGAAAGACCTTAGCTTAAAAAGACCAAGATCACCCACTGTATCCTGGCCATTTCCAGTTGTCTTGACTTCTGTCATGCTACCAGACTCCAGTGACTCTGGCAGAGAGTGAGTCTAATGACTTTACACAGCTCTGCTTCATTTATATCCAGTTCACTTGTAAGGCAAAACATCACCCCCTTGATGTTACTGTTCCTCTTCCAGAAAGAAGGATGAACAGCAACAATTTTAGATTCCAAATGAACTCTGCCTTCTCATCTAGTGTGACTCTTGTTCATCCTACTGTAAATCCTACCATCAATTAAGCTTTCTTAGGAAATGATGATAGTCTGACATAATGGAGGCAAGAACCTCTCACAAAGAGACAGAGCTAGAAATTACATCAGAGGCCATCTAGTCTAAGCCTTTTGTTTTACTATTGAGGAAATTAAGTCTAAGAGATACAGAGAAAATGACAGAGAAAACATTAAAAGTTTCCACTTTTCAGAGTCAATAATTTGTTTAAATGGGTTAGGATGCCTCAATTACACATAATGACCCCATATTTTTTTACTCTTTCTTCTAATTTGGCATTTTGTTTTCCCTTAGAAGTTGTGTTGTCTGGCTATATAAAAATACAGGCTTCTGGAATTCCTCCCATATCACTAAGTAGTTAGCTCTTGTCTCATAAGATATTAACACTGTCACCTTTTGAAATAGCATTTAGGGTTTATCATGTCTGGTGCCTCCTGAATCTTTTCTTGAAGAAAATATTTGTGATACAAAAGTATGATGGTTCTGCATAGTCTATATGCCTTTGGCCTTATTTCCTACAGCCGAATCATGTTTCCCAACATAATTTTTGGCATCCTATACTATGCACACCTTTTGCAATAAAGTCAGTAGATATTAAAGTATGTGTCATTCATTTTGGGGGGTCTTAAATTCCTTGTAGAATTTCTCTACCTTCTCATTCTCTGTAACAGATGTTCCCACATCTGTTGGCTTCAAGTATTCTCACACTGATCTTTTTTGTAAATGCTTATCATGAATATGTGCTGACCAATTTACTGATAAAATTATGCCTTTGAAAGCATAATAAAACCAATGACATCATCTCTTTAATTTGCCTCTACAAGGAGAACCTGTGAGCCATATCTTCTTGCAGTTTTACCTTCCTTTTGTCTTCTGGTTTCATTTATAGCAAGGAAATTAAGATTGATTTGATTCCGATCTTCTTATAGGATGTCTACTGGCTGGCCCTGGGACAAGGGTCTCACATTCTGAGAACCAATAGCTATGTTAATTTTTAATAGATTGTTGAAAAAATTGTGATTCTTAGTGGGATCTCCTCTCTTTCCTCCTACTGCCACCATCACTTGGCACAAATTATCTCAGGACAATTCACTGGGTCATTTTCCTATGGCTTTTTTTATTTTCTCCATCTTTAAAAGCAAAACACTCCCTCTAATGAAATGGTCACCAAAATGTATTAACTTGAACTATTTTCCCTCAGATCCAATTTGCAAATAACCAACACTGGTCATAACCAAGGAGGTAACAATTGAGGATAGGCGAGTAACCCAAAAAGTTCACAATTTTTATTCATTCATCTACTGGAAAAGGATGAATAGAGATAAGTATATATATGAACAAGTATATTTTTTCCTTCACAGGCCTTCTTTAAGATAGAATATTAAAGGGGGCGGCCAAGTAGCACAGCGAGTAAGAGCACTGACCCCCGTGTCGGGATGACCTCGGGGATCGAATCCGGGTTCAGACACTTAGCACCCACCCAGAAACACCTGGCCGTGTAACCTTGAGCAAGTTACTTAACCCCAATTGCTTAAAAAAAAAGATAGAATATTAAAAACACCAGCCTATACTATCTTCACAGGAACATGAAATGTTAGGCATACTAACTGGGTCATGTCAGTCCTTCATTTTTATTTAGTTGACCATACAACTGTATCATGCAAGTCACATTTCATTTTAATGACATCAATGTTTATCCAATGGCAGTGAAAATATGTGGCTATTGCTCCACTTGTCAGAATGCTTTTTCCTTTCCTAGTGCCTACCTCGGCACATCAGATATTTTGCAGCTAAAGCAACACATTTTACTTTATATATTCAAGTCACATTAGGTTATGAATAAGCTTGGACCCAATAGCTAAACTAGGAAGCTACATCTCCAAAATAACAAATGCATCTCTGATACTTAGGTTGATCCTATAACTCTGAGTTCCATGAGCAGACTTCCTTGACTACTCCAGTTATATTACTGTATCTCATACCTGAAATCCTCTCTTACAGGCTCCTTCAATCTCATGGTAGTCATGCTCTGTACACAAAGGACAAGCTTCAGCACTCTCCCACAGGAAATAGAATGTGCAGCCATCACAGGTGCCCGCTGGACATGCACTGAAGAAGAGAAACAGTTTCTGTAGGATATCATACAAACAGACAAGTTCAATCTACAAGCATTTATTAAACATCTATTGTGTTCTAGGCACCATGCTAGGCACTACGGATACAGAAACAAAAATAAAATAGCCCCTGACTTCAAGGTCCCTACTGCACCAAGTGTCAGGTGAATCACCTTGGGTATAGATAGTTCTGTCTCAGCCCCAGGATCACACAAATACTTAGTAAGGTCTGGAGTAGAAAAAAGTTTCTAATATTCTATTGAGTGATAATTTGTTATGTTTGGGGGGAGAAATATTGAGTCAATCTGTTTCTACAACAAGGTACAAACAAATTTTTAAAAGCTTGTTAAATAGAAAAAGAAGGGGCGGCCAGGTAGCACAGCAAGTAAGAGCACCGGCCCCAGTGTCAGGATGACCTGGATCAAATCTGGGCTCAGATACTCAGCACCACACCCAGAAATAACTGGCCATGTAACCTTGAGCAAGTTACTTAACCCCGATTGCTTTAAAAAAAATAGAAAAAGAAGTCATTTGGAAAGTATCTCTCACACAAGCTTGGAGTAATCTAGTCTAAAGTCTTTATTTTACTCATGAGAAAATGCAAGCCAAGAGAGAATGAGTGACTTGGCCAAGGTTACATGGATAAAAATGACAGAGCCAAGATTCCAAAAATCCAGGCCCTTTTCTTTTTATACCAACCTTGTGGAAATGCCTGTTTTAGTCATAAATCCACTGAAAACAGGGAAAACATTTTTTCATTCAATGCTTACATGCAAAGTTTTCAACCCCTTTAAACCTCAATATAGCCTAGGAGGAAAGAAAGTTTTGGAGGAGGGAAATTGATGAGTTCAGTTTGAGGATATGTAGAATTTAAGATCCAAGTAGAAATGTTCATTAGGTCATTCTATATGTGTATACACATACACACACATATATTTATATATATGTATGTGTGTATGTATGTAGATATAGATACAAAATGAATCAAGTGACTTGGCACGCACACAAGCACACACACACACACACACACAAACACACGCCCCTAAACCAGAAGTGATAGTCAAAGTCATAAGAATGAATGAGACTGCCAAGGAAGAGAGTGTCAAGAGAAAAGAGAAGAGTTTGAATATAAGTAAGAAGAAGATGAAGATGAACCAGCAAAGAAGAAAACTTAGAAGAAACATTTAGATCAGG
>NW_027186540.1:8085662-8095093 GCF_028583685.1 Petaurus breviceps papuanus | reverse complement strand
GGAGGACCTTGAGGACCACATGAGGCCTCAGGTTCCCCACCCCTGATTTAGACAGAGAAGAGAACAAGGTAATAGTATCATCATGGAATCCAAGGAGGAAGAGAACATCTAGAATGAGCAAAGGATCAACAGTATGACATGACAAAGAGAAATCAAGAAAGATGAGCACAGAAGAGAATCCATCGAATTTGGCAATAAGGAAGTCATTGGTAACCAGGGGAAAGCAATTTTAATAAAAGGGTAAGAACAGAAGTCAATTTGACTCTTAAGCATGGGAAACGAGAGAATAGTAAGGAAGTAGAGACTAGTGAGGGTACTTACAGAAGCTTAGCCATGAAAGGAAGGAGAGAAAGAGGATAGATAGTTGCTTGAGGTCTTTCTTTTTGTTCTCCTGTCTTTCTGATTGTTCCTTTTCAGTCTCCTAAAAGTAGGTTGATCCCAAGGCTCTAGCCTAGGCCTTCTTCTCTCATGTTGTGTATGTGTTTGTGTGTGTGTGCAAGTGTACACCCTATATATACCTATATATTTACATATACACAAATATACTTAAACACACATATATACACAAACATACAGATACTATATAGGCATATACATATACACATATATGCCTATATATCCATATACATGAACACACAATTCATCATCCACATATGCCTCATAGATAACACTCCATCTTTCATCTCCAACGCCTTTGTACCAGCTGTTCCTCAAGTCAGGAATTCCTAGTTTCCTTCAAACATCAGTTCAAATGTCACCTTTTATTTGAAGAACTTCCCACAACTGTTAGTAATTTCCCTACCCCAAAACTAACTTGCATCTATTATGTGTATGTCTATATATGTGTGTGTGTGTATGTTTGTACACATGCACATTGTGTCACTCTGATAGACTATAAACTTCTCAAGCACAGGGATTTTTTCACTTTTGTCTTTGTACCACCAACACATAGCTCAGTGTCTGGGAGGTAGCATTTAATAAATGTTTATTGATTAAGCCATTTATTAAATAATGAAAGGGTATCAAGGTGAAGAGAAGGGTTTGTTTGGGTTTTTAATTTTAGGATGGGAAGAAGTGAGCATATTTGTAGGCAGAAAGGAAAGGTTCATTAAAAGGTAAAATACCAAAGAGAAGAAATGATGAGAGGGAAGGGAGAAAATAATCAATAGAACAAAATCCCAGAGGAGATAAACGTTAATGGAGGAAAGAGCACACCAGAAAAGTAACTCGCTTTTGCAAAGAACCCTCTGGGACTTGAGGAAAGGAGGAAAGATGTTTGGGCAAAAACATAAAGAGGGTATAAGAAGCAAAAGAGGAGAAAGAAGACAACCTATCACAGGTGGCCTTAATTTTCTCATTGAAGTTGGAGACAAGGACATCTATGCAAAGAGAAGGGCCTATGGGGTAAAGTTAGGGGTATAAGGAAAAGGTTCTGAAAAGTTGATGTAAGTAGTGTGACAGGGAGCTTATCAGAGATCAATAAATAGATTGCTTGGTAGTAGTAATGCCCAGTAAGGTTAGATATCAGGAATGCATGGTCGACTCAAGTATGCAGTTTGGAGACTTCTTCCAACAACTCTGAATAACTTGATACTAGGAGAAAACTTAGATGGTTAAGAATTCTCATACAGACCGAACCTCAACTAACAGGATGTCCTGGTCCTCACTTAGATCTGCCACTGCTAATAATATTGCTTTGCTTTTGGTATTTTAATCAATCGTGGTTTTAAAAACTCATTTGTTCAATTATTCAATAAACACATTTATTCAGTCCTTACTATATGCAAGGCAAGAATGTCTTGGGCAAGATACTAGGTAGCTGGGATACAGTGACAAAAATGAAAAAAATCCATGCACTCAAGGAGTTTCCATTATACTGTGTAGCCCCATACCTTGAACAAGTATGTTAGAATTATCCACTGTTGGAACAAAATTATATGGTAAATGAAAAAAAAAAAGATTATCAGGGTAGAAACAATAGTCAATTAAGGAAGCCTGGAATCCAATGACGGAGGAGTCCATATTGTTGACATGACTGACTTTGATAACAATGAGGTCAAGACAGTGAGAGGAGGGAAATGAAGCCATGAAAGAGTGATCAACTGGGAAAGCAGAGACTTGAGAGACTGAAGGCCATGATGTGCGGAAGTAAAGTATAGAAGTGGGAGAGAGAAACAGAGGAATCAGAAAAGGAAACTTAGGACTTCAGAATCTTGATGGTTCAAGGGGAAGGGAGGCACTAAAAAAGGAAATTCCATGAATGAAAAGTATTATAATGACCTGCTTCTATTTGTTAGCACTTGGCAGGTAAAGGCTATTCAAAGTTAAATCATGTTTACTTTGAATTTGTATAACCAGCTGACAGCATTCTTTGAGGTTTATATTTATATTTATAGGAAGTGATTTTCACCTTTAAAAGCACTTCATTGCATCCTTCCCATCTCTAGGTCTTTGCACTGACAGTCCCTATCCCTAGAATTCCTCCTTCCTCGCCTCCTGGAATCCGTAAAGTCTCAACTCCAATGCTCCCTACAGCATGAGGTATTTTGTCCCCCAGCTGTTAATGTCCTCCCTCTACCAGCAGGTCATAACTACATGTAGTCTTCCCCTTTAGAATGTAAGCTCCTCGAGAACAGATACTTTGACTTTCACTCCAAGTGTCTAACACACTATCTGGTACATAGTAGGTGTTTAATAAATGTTTGTTGATTAACTGATATTTCTAATCTATTCTTAAAATGGATAAACATGACCCTTCACCTGACCTCCTTCTCCCTGCACTATGCTCACATTTGCCTTCTCATATATCAATCAGTCAACATTTATTTAGCACTTTCTAAGTATCAGACATTGTGCTGAATGCTGGGCACTAAAACTTAAATGACTTCACCAGTGTGGAAGGTGAGATCACATCTTTGCCACACCTAAGCAGACAGGCTGCACATGTTCCAAAATGTGGGACATTATCTGAAGGTCAGGCTTAGATAGACAAGTCCTCAGAAGACAAATACAACCCATCACAAGGTCTGTATCTGAAGCCTTTCAAATTTAGTCAGACCTCCTAGAATTTACCCTCCCCTGGCATAACCTTCACACCAAGACAAGAAATTAGCATAAGAGTTTAGCATTAAAGAAAAATCAAAATGATTGTCTACTACAAAAAAAGCTAAAGCATAAATCTTAGGTTGATTGGTTGTTTTTTTTTAAAGAAATCAACAACAGCAAAGTAGAATCTATGTGATTAACATTACAAAGAAAATAGGTTAGGAGTTAGGAGACTGGATTGTCCACAGTGGTTCTGTTTCTAATCTGCAATGTGACCCTAAGCAAGTCACAAACTCAATGTCTCAGTTTTGTCATCTGTTGATTGGAGAATCATATCCACCCTACTAGACAAGGCTCTTTTAAGGATAAAATGGAACAACAGATGCAAAAATTTAAAAGCACAAAAGAAATGAAAAGGATGATCATAATCCCTTCTTTTCCAGAAAGACATGTGGTAACTGTGATTGCAAAGGAAAAAAAGGACTTCTTTGCTGTAATTTTTGAAGTTACAATTAAATGTCAAAATACTACAGTGAGTTGATGCCTTTCCTTTGTAAAGTTCATTTTTAATGAAACTCTGGAAATGAAAGTAGTTTAGTTTCTGCTCAGTTGTTTCATTCTACTAACATAATAAATTGTTCTCAATGGAGATATACCCAAGATGGGCAGGCATGACTGAAATGATGTCTGCGTTGCTAGAGAGAGCAAGCACATCAGTGAGTTCACAGATCCATTACCAGACTGGCATAACCCAATAAAGTGTTTTCTATCTGAAATAAAGAAGTCTATTCCCATGGATATAATTTTGAAAACACAATCCAAACAGGGAAAGACTTCCTTATGGATTGAGGTAGGAAGAAAAGAACAGGAAACTAGAATAATGTCCACGGTTTACAAGGATACTGAACATAGAAAGAAAAACAGCGACCAAAAAAAGAGTAAAAAAGAAAATGGAGTTATGGCTAAACTGTGTAATTCCTGACTGTTTTTTATCTCTGAATATCTATACTTCCTGCAAATAATAGGGCAAATGCAACTGCCAATCCAATTTCTTTTGTAACTTCTCAAAAGGGGCCCCTAATCCAGGGTACAAATACCTCCATGGGTATGAGAACCTTGCCAATGCACTTTATCAGGCCCCCCCATACCATGCTTCATATTGAATATTCCCAAATTGGGAATATTTGGAAAATAAACATATTGTCCCAATGAAATATTCCAAAACTACAAGTGTTGATGAGAAAATTTGTGTATTGAAGAAAGAATTAAGAGGCTGGAGAAAGGGAAATATCGTTGTGATGCATTTGAAAAATTTGAAAGGGACAGTTTGAGGAAATATTTCCTATTGACCAAAACCAAATGAACTAGGTTTGGATATGAAACCCTTTTTAAATTGAGATACAAAAAAAATCAAGGACAACAATCCAGCAGATGAGCTAAATGACCTTTGAAATAATTAGAAACTCATTTCACTTCACATCAATGAAGTTATAATTTTTTTTGCTCAATCCTTAATGAAGCATATCCTATCCTTAGCAAACATGTGCTTGCAAGACTTTAATTTCATTTGCAATGTTTTTTCTCTGTGAACTAGGATGGTCAGTCCTACATGAATGTGTTATTACTTTTATCTCAAGTCTTCCTCCAAGTCAGTTATTATAGGCACTAATTTTCCAGGAATCTCAGGTTCCCAGTAGGAGGCTAGGTTGACTAGTAAGGATAGACATTCTCTATTCAGTTCAGGGGATTTATTATCAGAACAAACTTCTCCTATCCAGCATGCTCATATGTATGGAAGTGTGTAGGCACATACAACTTTACTATCAAATTCTATTACCTTATTTGGGAACTTCATTGTCAGAACTAATCCTACTAGGGACTACTAGGTGGTGCAATAAGTAGAGTACTGGCCCTGGAGTCAGAAGGACCTGCGTTCAAATCTGGCCTCAGACACTTAACACTGACTAGCCATGTGACCTTGGGCAAGTCACTTAACCCCAATTGCCTTGCCTTCCCCTCTCTAAAATAAAAAAAAAAGCCAAAAAAAGGACCAATCCTTCTCTCTTCATCTTTTAAGGAAATGAGTAATAGCTCATCACAGAAAGGCTGGAGACATTGCTGTGCTAGGGTAACAGACCAACCATGTTTATAGGTAACTCAACAAGTAGTCGATTTTTCCCAAAAGTTTTTAATCTTTTTTGTGTGATGCTCTCCTTTGAAAGTCTGAAGTCTTTAGAACTTCTAGAAACCATACCTATCCACCACCTTTCTATGCACACAAACTCAAGGGTAATTAATGCTTCAGCTTTGGCAACTATGAGACAAAATACACCTGGAGTTATATGACCTCAGATACTAGCAAGGTGGCCCTAGGCAAGTCATTTAACCACTCTATGCCTCAGTTTTCCCACCTATATAATGAGGTTTCCCACCTATATAATATCACCTGCTTCCCAGAGTTGCTGAGGATAAAATGATACAATATAGGTAAAGTATTTTCCCAACCTTAACATTCTATATAAATGCAAGTTGTCATTTTAATTACTGTAGTTGCTACTATCATCATCATTCCCTGGGGCTGAGCTGTGGGTTAATGAGGAAAAAATCATCTAACCCACTTTATTAGCCCCCCTCTCCCATACCATGTTTCATATTGAATACAAACATTCACCAAGACATTAGGGACAATAGACATCTTGCCCTAGGGTGTGTGTACCTACCCACCATATCCCCCTTTATCCCTCTTCTCTTACTCTGGGAACAACAGTCAGGGGAATGTTACCATTGATACTAAAAAGCATGTGATACTTTACTGTCCAAGGTTACAGGCACAGTCCCTGTGATTATCCAGACAAAAACTCTGTTCCTTGACCATGATTCCCCTAGATGGGTTGCTTTCTACTAAATAATAAGTTCAAAGAAGGCAGAGACTGTCTCAAGATTCCTAGGGCTAAGCACAGAACCTAGAATACAGTAGGCATTTAATAAATGCTTGTTAATGATCTGGTTAACTTTGATTTTGTATCTGTTACACTTTCAATTTATAATTAACATTCAATTCATTCATTTTACAACTGATAGGTTATCAAATAAGATACCTCAAAACCCAATATAAATGCTGGCTACCATTTAACCTTTTGATCTTTGTGTTTTCCTACTTCTGTTTTTCTTAATGAATTTGCAGGTCTTTGTGCTCTAAAACAAAGCCCTATTAATGGCTTATTTTGTTTCAATTCTTAAATAATACATTTTAATGATAAAACTTGCCAATAATAAAATAAACCTAGTCTCCTTTTTTACATATTATAGATTATTTTAAGTGACCCATTATGATTCTATAGTTTGTTTTTACACATTACAAACTCTAGAAAGTCTCCCTAAATCTTTACCTCTTACTGCTGTCTGAAAAGGAGCTTTGTGAAAAGACTTGGTGGAGCAGATTCTCAACAAGTTTTGACTATATTCTGGTGGCTGAGCTCCCTCTTGTGGTTTTAGAGTAGATAGCCTCAGGGAAGAGCCTACTGAAATTGACACCAATTTTCTTTTCCACATTTAGGGCTTTCCCCCAGGAGAAGTAGAATCTTTTACAGGCTATATAACAGGAGGGCAAAGAGGGTAATTATTGTGGGTAGTAAAGGCCATTAAAGGACAAAGGACAAACCTATCTTTCTACTGGCATAAAAAAAATTTTTTTGTCTATTTCTGAACATCATCCCTTCCATTAAGAGGACATTAAGGGGCGGCCAGGTAGCACAGCAAGTAAGAGCACCGGCTCCAGTGTTGAGAAGACCTGGAGATCGAATCCCGGGCTCAGACACTTAGCACCCACCCAGAAACACCTGGCCGTGTAACCTTGAGCAAGTTACTTAACCCCAATTGCTTAAAAAAAAAAAAAAAGAGGACATTAAGACATCAGAATCTGACTCAAAGAACAATATGGCCTAGGTAATAATGGTACAAAATCAAAGTTGCAACAACTGAAACATCAGTGAAATATTAAAGAGGAACTATTCATTCCAGTCGAATTGGTCTACCCTGATATTCAGCATAAATGACATCAAGCTTGTGTGCTTTTATATCACCCATGGCTAGAATACTTTCCCTTCTCACCCCCACCCTTTGGAACCCCCAAATCCCTCCCAGGCTCAGCCCAATCACTCCTCCTTACATAGCCTTTCTTGATGCCCTCAGTATTATTCCATCTTCCCATCGCTAACAAAATCAATTTGTATTTTGGGTATATAGCTTATCTATGAATAGGCTGTATACACCCCAGCACAACAGATGGAAACATGCATTTATTAAGTGATTACTATGTACCACGTACTACTATATGTTTTACAAATATTGTCTCATCTTAGTTCCAGGACCACTCTGGGAGGTAGGTACTGCTATTATCCCCATTTTACAGATGAGGAAACCAAAGTAGACAGAAGTTAGGTGATTTGCCTAGGATCACATAAGTAGTAAATGTGTGGAGCTGGATTTGAACTCAGGTTTGTCTGATTTCAAGCCAAGCACTTTATCCACTTTGTCATCTCTCTGCTTCATTAGCTTTCTGTAAGAGCCTTGAGGACAGAGAATAAAATCACTTTGGTTTTTCTATGACCCAGTGCCCAACAGAGCAGGCTTTTAATACTTATTGATTAAGCACACATCCTTTTGTTGCAGGAATTTCTTAGAGTATTGCTTTTAATAGCAGCCCTATGTCTAGAATCCAAATGCCCTACAGTATCTTCTGTTTTGTCTTTGGTATAGGGAAGCCAGCTTCCCTTAGATGAATAAATGAATAAAAAAACATATATTAAGCCTTCATTATGTCCCAAGTACTGGAGTACAAAAAAACAAGACACTCTGTGTTCTCTAGCAGCTCCCACTCTAACTTGGAGAGACAATTTGATTTAGGTGATAGAAGAAATATATAGACAAGTGATCTCTGAGGCTGGTTTGGTAACACAGAAGGGTTTCCCAAATCATCTCCAAGACTCACAAAATTCTCAAAACAAAATTCATCTTCATTTTCTTTAATTTTTAAAGCAAATCTGTCACTTTGAAGAAAGCAAAAGTGTTGCAAAACTAACTTTGAGTGTTGGTGTCATTATTCTCAAATAATTGAAAATGACTCAACATGCAGGGAAGGAAAAATAAAACGGCAGGGATGAGAGGGTGGAGGAGAGCATTACAACGTATGATTGTGCCATGAGTTGTCTAGCTTAAACTGATCATTTACCTCTGGATTCCTGAAATCATTTTTCAGTCACATCCAACTCTTTGTGATCCCATTTGGGGTTTTCTTGGCGAAGGTACTACAGTGGTTTTCCATTTCCTTCTCTAGTTCATTTTCCAAATGAGGTAACTGAGACAAATTGAGTTAAGTGACTTACCAAGGATCACACAGCTAGTAAGTGTCTGAAGTCAAATTTGACTAGTCTTCCTGACTCCAGGGACTCTATCCACTGCACCATCTAGCTGCACTCCTGAAGTCATTTAATTTACCTGCATGCCCATGAACCTGAAGCAAATTATATTTTATCCAAAAAAAAAAAACATCACCCATCAGCATAGCACCATATTAAATCAATCTAGTTTATGGAAATCCCACCTTCTAAAGTAGTAGTGTCAAATTCAAATAGAAATAGGGGCCACTAAACATGATCTCTGGGTCACATATTGTCTTAGGAAAAAACACACATGTAAACATCATCTGTTCTCTACTATGGGCAGGTAGGTGACTCAATGGATAGAGTGCAGGACCTGAAGCCACGAAGACTCATCTTTCTGAGTTCAAATCTGGCCTCAGACACTTACTAGCTGTGTGACCCTGGACAAGTCACTTAACCCTGTTTGCTTCAGTTTACTCATTGGCAAAATGAGCTGTAGGAGGAAATGGCAAACTGCTCTAGTATCTCTGTCAAGAAAACCTCAAATGGGGTCACAAAGGGTCAGATACAACCAAAAAAACAACAGAAAAATAGCATTCTCTATTGCAATTTATTTTGTTAAGATTTCCCAATTACATTTTAATCTTTATTCTACAGAAAGCCTTTCCCGATCCCTCTAATTCTAGTACCTTTGCTCTATTGACTCTTTAATAGTTATCTTATATGTAGTTTTCTCTCCCCATTAGATTGGGAGTCCCTCAAAGACAGAGACTGTGTTTTGTCTTTCTTTGAATCCCCAGAACTTAACACAGTGTCTAGCACATGGTAGATCTTAATAAATATTTACTGAATAACTGACATCTAAAACAATTTAGATTAGCAGTAGTGTAAATTCCCTATAGATCTGACTCAGTCTTCAAGAAACATGGAATTTTGGCACTGAAACATAGAGACAGACGGATGGATGGATGGATGGATGGATGGATGGATGGATGGATGGATGGA
>NW_027186540.1:8073227-8085652 GCF_028583685.1 Petaurus breviceps papuanus | reverse complement strand
GGATGGATGGATGGATGGATGGATGGATGGATGGATGGATGGATGGATGGATGGACAGAGAGATAGATAGATGGAAAGATATAGATACATACATAGATATACAGAAAGATAGAGACACACACACAAGAAACATGGAATTTTAGCATTAAAAAAGCCTTAGAGATTCAGTCTAATAACCCTCTTCCTTTTATAGATGAGGAAAGTTTGAGTGCCTCATCTGAAAGCCTACTGAGCTAAGACTAGAACCCAATTGGCAGTCCATTGCTCTTGTAAAAGAAAAATAACATTAATAATAAATAGATAAACATGAGAAGCCTCTGGACTTAAATTAATGGGGAAGCTCTTTATATAATCATGGTGAGGGAAGCAGAATTAGAAAATGCCTTTAGGGAAGTGGGGAGCAATTAGCGTCATGAGCCCATTCTTCATACTTAGCATTTAGTGAAGCTCTAGAAAATAAACACATTCTTTTACAAATTGCTTTTTTTTCCCTATTTGTTGCCCTTTCTGCTCAGAGTGAACCCAGGGGCTCTAGGAGAAGCAAGGAGCTGATACCTGCCTTGTAACATATGACAATACAGAGTGACATAAATACCTGGGGACTGAAATCACACCTTGGCCAGGCTTGCTGAGATTGCATCTCATCGTGACAACGGCCACTCGCCCATTGTTGCAGGATGCTGTCACCGTGGAGGACCTAATGTGAAGTCAGATGAGAAGTAATCAAACAGATACTAATCAAAAAGGCACACACTATTGCTGACCATCGCACACCTGCCGACCAGACCCTTTGAGACACTGCAAAACCCCATTCACTCAGCTTTTCCCTAATTTGAAATTTGTGATTATTACAGGAGTTAGGTTGAAGGTTACTTTAAAACTATCTATGGCAGAGAAAATTACTGTGCAAATTATTCTTTGAAACAAGATTTCAATCAGTGGGGATACTTTCCTGCTTAAAAGAAAAGGCTACTTTCCGGCACTTTACAAGTGTTCACCAGACACATGCTTTATTGTGTTAATTATAAAAGTCTTACATATTTATTAAAGCAGAGTTTCTGCTATGCAATATTACTGTTTCAGTCTTATCAGACTCTTTGTGACCCCATTTGGGGTTTTCTTGGCAAAGTTAGTGGAGCGCTTTGCCATTTCCCTTTCCAATTCATTTTACAGATGAGGATACTGAGGCAAACAGCGTTAAGTGACTTGCCCAGGGTCACACAGCTAGTGTCTGAGACTGGATTTGAACTTAGGTCCTCCTGATGCTAGGTTGGCACTTTATCCACTGTACCACCTTGCTGCCCAATACTACACTTAGCCAAGTTTATAATATTGTATGTTTTCAAAAGTAATAAAGTTATCAGTCTTCTAAATAAAGGATTATTCAGAATTTTTACTAGTTCATTCCTTCATTCAACAAATATTCAAATATTTCAAGCAGCAAATATAGGTTGTCCTGAAAGTCTTGGCACAATTTTAAACTATTAAAGACTGCATTCTGAGTTTTGGGACAGCTTATATGGGCAATGAACCATGGGAGACATAATGATGTATAAGAAATAGTCTCTGCCTTCCTGTCTTATTTACAGTCTTGTTGAAAAAGTAAAACTCATACCCAAATAAGCAAACATTAAGTATAACATCAATTGTTCTAGCCCAATAGTGTCAAATTCAAATAGGAAGTAAATCCCTGCAGACTGCATAACTTAAAAAACTACAAATTAACATTATATATGTTATATTGTATTTTTGTTTTGTTAAACATTTCCCAATTATATTTTAAACTGGTTTAATATTATGTGCAGGTGTGTCTAAGTATGATACCTCTGTAAATCTAGACCATAAATTTTATAGGACTTCAAAGGAAGGGACACTTCCAAATATGGTGACTCCCTAGGGAATGTTTCCAAGAGCTTCTGATATCAAACTTTCTGACCAAACCTATTCTCTACAATGGCCACCATACTCAGAACATACTTCAAAAGCAAAAGATAACCCTGACTCAAAGTACCTTTGCCTGATTAGACTTCTGAAAGACTAAATGACCAAAGAAGGATTAGTCTCCACTTACTTGTAAAAGAAATGTACATCCGGTATTTGCCTTAATGGAGCTGGGAACATATCTTCCTTTACATTGATGTTGTACAATGTGTTTTCAACAGTTACCCCTAAATCAATTTTTAAAAAGAAGAAATAAGGCATTGGATTTTTTTAAAAGATGAGATTTATTGTGTCTATACATTTGAATAGTATCTAGTCTCCTTAGTCTTCCCAACTAAGGAAGACTAGATGCTATTCAAACACTGCCTTATATACTTAACTATGTGGATGAGTCACATCCACATGAGTCACATGCCTCTTAGCCTATTTCCTCATCTGTAAAATGGGTATAATGGTAGCATCTACCTCACAGGGTTGTTGTATCAAATAAGTAAAAAGCACTTTGTAAACCTTAAAGCTATATATAAATGCTAATTATTATTATTTTTAGCATTAGAGGATCATGGCTCTAGAGATGGAAGGGACATCAAAGGTCATCTACTCTAACCTCTTCATTTTACAGATGAGAAAACTGAGATGTAAGGTGATTGAGTGATTTGCCTAAAGTCACACAAGTAGTAACCATTAGAGATAAGCTCTCATGACTGTGGCATTCCACTAACTTCTTAAAAAAGAAGCAATACTCAGGCAAGGACAAAAAAATAATCAAGTCCTATAGAGCAAGAGAAAGAGCCTGAGCTGTTGCAGTCCAATGATTCCATCTATTGAGACTGGCCACTGTACAATTCAGTGCTCAGAGCATCAAAGATCTAGAGTTAGAGCAAATTTTAGAGGCCATTTAGTCCAAGCTCCTCATTTTGTAGAAGAAACCAAGGTTCATAAAGGTGAACTAATTCCAAATTAACACTTCACAGAAATGGGATTTGAACTCAGGTCCTATAATTTCAAGTTGAGCACCCTTTGGTGAAAACCAGTCTAATTGCTATGGGATGATGATTTCTAGATGCCATTGCAAGACTGATCTGAACTGAGCTTGTTGTTCAGTCATTTCAGTGTCTGACTCTCATGACTCCATTTGGGGTTTTCTTGGCAAAGATAGTGGAGTGGTTTGCCAGCTTCATTCTTCTCCAGCTCATTTTGCAGATGAGGAAACTGAGGCAAACAGGGTTAAGTGACTTGCCCCAAATCACACAGCTAGTGTCTGAGGTCAATTTTTTTATTTTTAATTTTTATATTTATGTAATTTATGGAATAAAATAAGCATTTCCATGACACAGTATAATAAAAAAAGAAGATTTTGAGCTCAGATCTTCCTGATTCCAGACCCAGGGTTCTATCCAAGTATATCACCAAGCTCTTTCCTTAGCTTATTTTTATAATTACTCTTTTTTTTCTGACTACTTTTCACAATGTCAGCAGCCTTTAGAGAAAAGGGAAAATTTCTTTCTGAAAAATGAAAAAGGCATCAATAAAATATCAGCTGAGCTTGGAGAGCTCTCAGAGACCCTCAGGGCATTTGTTTCTCAAGAAACCTCAGGGCCAGGTGGATACAAGGTTTATATGCATGCGAATAAAGGGTATATATTATCAAATGCACAGAAAAGGCATCAAGTGCCAACTAGGAAAATGACAGATTCAGAAGGACTGGGAGCCCTAGCTTCAAAGTCTGAACAGTAAGAAATTTCAGCCCTCAAGACACTAAGGTCAAAGGAGCAGACGTGAGACTGTAATTGATACTGCTTCTGAAATGTATGGTTATGCACAATTCAACCATAGGGAAAGTAGTCTGGTGCCTGATTTTCCCTTATCCTTCCTTAATGACTCTTTTTCATATATTCACTACAGGGCTGGAGCATAGGTGAAAACCACATCAATCAGTTTTGCTATTTGTGAACAATATAAAAGGAAATATCCCTCCCTCCGCCCCCCCCCCAAAAAAATCATGGTTAAAATAATGGACTGACGTTACCTGTGAATTTGAATTATTCATGTTACTCTTATCCCATTATACAACATATAACTGAGAGTTGGCAGTGCTATTATTTTGAGATTATGTACACACACATTCACAAGTACTCCATTATAGATTTAATTATATAACCCGTACATTTATATATACATATTTTCCCTACCCAGAAAACACTTTTTTCCCTAACAGGTTTGCTGGTACTATGAATTTGAAAATCTTCCAAATATTTTCTTTGAAATTACTTTAGATGCCAAAGAAATGGAAAGACAATTATCATTTTATAGATCATATGGTGACCTATACAGTGTAAAATTAAAAACCAAGCTATGTTTAATTATATTGCCACATCACTGAATTCAAAATAAGTGAAATGTGTTTGCTCACTGCTTAAAATCTGGTGATGGAGAAGGATTCAAGAGAAACATGTTGTAATAAAGTTAAGGAGTCAGGGTATCCAACTTTATTGAGATTTGCATACCTCTTTTCTGTTTCAACCTTAAGGCTGAAACATCAGTACCAATAAATGAAAGACTTCTGAAAAACTTCTCAGCTGAGATTAATTATTTGCCAGGATGCATACGGCACATATTGGTTGAAAAAAAAAATAGCAGTGTGAATCTCAAAAACATTACAATGAAAGCCCATTGACAAGCAATGCTTGTGATCATTGGGTTCATTGCTCATTTGTAGCATTGCCCCTAACTAACTTCTGTAATACTGCTTTCCTAATTTTGAATTTTCATGGAACCAAACACACACATATATATACACCCTACCTAAAAATATATCTGCAAGGCTGATAGACTGGGAAGACAAAGCTGTTCGGAAGCCCTTGCTTTCAGATGGAATTATAGTTGACTGGCATATAAATGCTCCTACAAAATTGGTGTAATCTTCTGATTCAGCTACCATTTCCTTTACAGTGATATCTGTTATGTTGTTAGTACAAATTGCCATCTTCTTCCCCTGAGAAAATAAAGTGAGAAAACATAGGCTTCAATGGAGGAGAAATGAAAAACTACATTTCAAATTCACTCACCTTTTTCCCTCTACATTTTCTGTGGCCAGGAAAGCATAATGGTGTAATACAAGACCCCACTGATATAGCCATCACCAGCAAAAGTCCTGCTGAACAAAGGCTATCACCAGAGAAATAGTGATTGTCAGTGACTTCAAAAACACACAGTTTAAAAACAATGCATATAAAAGGAGAATCAAGCTTCAGAAGGCTGCGGGGGAACAAAGTGAATAGATTTCATCCTTCTCCTCAATCTTAGCCTGAGTTTAACATAAAAACAATTTGTCAAACTGAAGAAGGAAAAGAGTAAAACCAAATTACAACCAGTCACTCAAAGGTTTCCAAAAAAATATTGACTTCTAAAAGAGCTGAATTCTAAGCAGTTGGTCATTTCATTACCATGTATTCTTCCAACCTCATGCTATCAAAAATATTCATTCACTTGCTTTCAGATACAGTTATGATGTTTGCCTATTCAATTAAACGTAGTAAATGTCTTAAAACTGTCTTACCCTTATTCCATACCCTTTACCCCCCAAAAACCCTTAGCAAAAACACTCATCAGAAATATTCTAGTAACCAAAACAAGGGTCTTTAAAAGACAATGATAAAATATACTGAGAAATCCTACAGAAGATTAACTCTGCTCCAGGGTTCCAAGCAAGAAATGTAAAAGTCAAGCATGAGTATTTTTTAGCATTCTCATGTACAGAGCTTACTTGCATCTAATTCATTTCAACAAATACCTATTAATCATTATTATTTCTTAGGCTCTTCGGTGAGGATGCTGTCACAAGTGAAAAACCCCAGGCAATGGAGTTTCTGGGTAATAAATATTCAATTTATTCATTAGGGTAGCTAATAATCAATAAATTATCAGTCAGTGGTTTCTTTCAGTAAGCAAAGACAAAAAAACATGGAGAACCTAAATGTCTTAAATATTTTTTGAAAGGGAATGGCCCAGCCAAGTAAAAATCAACCCTGATTGGTGGACATTAATGAGAAAGTGGGCTAGAAGTCTTCAGCTCCTGCTGCTGAAAATATAGCTTTATCATGAGACTCGGCCACCTCCAGCAACCTGGACAGGGGAATCCATCTCCATCCAGATCACTCTGGTTGATTTCCTCCTTCATAAGCTGGGTCACCCTAATTCTAATGGAGGGGTACAAGGACAAGGACTCATCCCCCCAGACCTAGACTAGATTCTGTTTAAACAAAAGTTAGATTTTCTAGTTGGATGGGATCCTGCCATCTGATTGAAGAGCATTTCTTGAGGGCTAGAACAATCTCATCAATCAGCCATGTCCTTCAAAGTCTCATTGTTTACAGGGGCTGAACCTTAAGTGAAGAAACAGAGAGAAAAACCTGGGTCCCAAATTGGTAATTGATTACAAAATGATTTCTTTCAATTGATTACAAAATGATTTCTCTCAATAAGAAAGAAAAAAATGAAAGAATTCCTGAACTCAAGGTATTTACATTCTGTAGGGAACAAATATATATTCAGAAAAGAAATACTAAGAAATTTGAGGTGGGAGAGAACACTAGTAAATAGGGAATTCTAATCTTAACATGGGAGATGGTTCCTAGGCTGAACCTTGAAGGAAAATGAGAATTCCAAGAGGCAGAGGTGATAAGGAAGAAATGCATTCTAGGTACAGAGAAGAGGCAGCCCATGCAAAAAGTATAGCGGTACCAGATGGTATGTTAAGCTTGGCGATTAGCAAGTAGGCTAGTTTGGCTGGAATAATACAGAGTCGGTGAAGAGGAGCAATAAAAAATAAGTCTGGAACAGCAGGTGGAACCAGATTGCAGAGGGCTTAAAATAATACCAAGCTAAAGAATGTGTATTTTATCCTGCAGGCAATGGGGAAAAGGGAAAGAAACTGGAATCTCCATCATATTTATAATATCTAGCATTTATATAGCACTTTAAGGTTTCCAAAGTACTTTAAAAATGTTATCTCATTTGATCCTCACAAAAATCCCATGAGGCAAATGGTATTATTATCTCTAATTTACAGAGGAGGAAACTGAGACTGAGAAAGGTTATGTGTGCACCTTTAACATTCTATCTCATAGCATATGATTGATGTACAAATTGTATTCTCCCTATTGGATTATAAACTCCCTGAAGGAAAGAAATGTTCCATTTTTCATTTTTCTCTCCCTAGTGACTTAATCTAGGACTTCTCAAACTATAGGTTGCAACCCCATATGGGTTGCTTAAAAAATTTAGCAACAGTAAAAGGTTTCTGAAAGCATAATGGCCAAAAATTAATTAAAAATCAAATGTGTAATGAATCCAAGGTATTTCTGCAAGTATTTGGCCATGTTGCATCACACAACTTCACTGTAGCCTTGGTTCTAAACACAAAGCATAGGTCATGCAATGGTGAAAAGGGGTCATGAATGGAAAAAGTTTAAGAAGCCTTGACTTATACAATATATGCTTCATCAATATTTGTTGAAAGAAAGAATTAATGAATGACATAGTTCCAGGGTTCTCATTCTACCTTGGCTCTTCCCAATCCTAATACTGTCCTACCTTTACTAATTTATTTCACGGTACTTTCCTGCACAGAGAGTGTGTTCTAACCAAACTAAACTAATGGCTGTCTCCTGTACGTATCCTGCTTCCATGCTTTTGTGTACACTGATTTTTATGCCTAGAATGTGCCTCTTATAACTCAATACTGGCCCCTTCCATTTTCAGCTTTCAAGTCCTAATTATCCTCTAAGTGACTGTAGCAGCAAGTGCCTTACCATACCCAGGATGACTGCTAGCACAGGGTGTTTGATCTGCTTTTCTAAAGGAAAGCAACTCAAAAAGGGTTAATAATCTTACTTTAATCAAACATATATATAATTCACTTAGTTTAGGTGGAAAAGTCAGCACCCTGAACTTCAGAAAATACAAACAGAAATTACAAATGGACAAAAAATGCGGACAGAGAAAATAACACAATTAAAAAGACAGTTTCTAGCTGTCTGACCATCACATACATACATACATAGTTACTACAGTGAGAAGCACCAACATCTGGCTTTTCAAAGCTGGGGGGCTCAACAGCTTCCCAGAGTCTCATCTGGCCAATCACATAACTCTTCCCAAAAGTGAGCTCCAAAGCAAAACCTCACCTCAAAGATACACACACACACACACACACACACACACACACACACACACTTCTTCAAGGTCAGAAGACATCACAACCTTACTTTGCCTAATTAAAAAATAACAAAAGGTGTAAGCCTTCCTGAAAAACAAGCCTCCCCTAAGCAAGTTTCTCTTGTTGGGCTCCAAGAGAGGCCAATTAAGAGGCAGGGAAGATCTTCAAATTCCCTTACCATTACAGTGACCCAGTTCAAATGCTCCCTCTTCAGTGAGGTCTTTCCCAATTCTGCAAAGGAATTACCAGTGATCTCGGAGTTGCCAAATCCAATGGCCTTTTCTCAATCCTCATTCTCCTTAACCTCTCAGCAGCAGTTGACACAGTTGATCACTTTTTCCTCCTTGATATTTGCTTCTTTCTAGGTTTTCAGCTTACCACCTTCTCCAAGTTCTCTTCCTACTTATATGACTTTTCCATTTCAATCTCCTTTGTGGAATTCTCTTCCAGATCACATCCTATAACCATAGGTATCCCTCAGGATTCTTTCCTAGGCCTTCTTCTCTTCTCCACTACAAAACGTCACTTGGTGATTTAATTCTGATAATTCTAAATGCTGATAATTCTAAAATCTACTTAAACTGCCCCAACTTCTTTTTCTCACTTCTAATCTTGCATCTCCAACTGCCTTTCAGAAATCTCAAACTGGATGTCTAATAGAAATCAAACTAAATATGTCCCAAACAGAACTCATTCTCTTTCCTTGTAAGCCCTCACCACTTCCCATCTTTGCAGCACCAAACTTCTAATCTCTCAGACTAACAACCTAGGAGTTGTCCTCAATTCCTAACTATTTCTCACCAAATACAAGCTATTTCCAAGGCCTGTTGATTTAACTTCTGCAACATTTCTTGTATATGCCCCCTTCTTTCCTCTGACACTACCACCACTATGGTATAGGCCCTCATCCTGGATTACTGCAATAGCCTCCGGGGAGTCCGCCTCATTTCTATTCCATTCCCCATTCAACCCCCAAACTGATTTTACTAATGCTCAACCATGTCACTATCCTACTCAATAAATGCCAATGGCTCCCTGTCATTTCCAGGATCAAATACAAAATACTCTATTTGGCATTTAAAGGCCTTTATAGCCTAGCCCTCACCTACCTTTGCAGTCTTCCCACACCTTGCTCCCTACCACATACTTTTCAAGCCATTGCACTTGAAGTCTCCTGGTTGTTCCATGAATAAGACAATCCATCTCTCAGACCAGGTCATTTTCTCTAGTTATCCCCCAGGTCTGGAATGCTCTCCCTCCTCATTTTTACCTGCTGACTTCCCTGGCTTCCTTTAAGTCCCAACTAAAATCCTGTTTTTTTTACATGAAACTTCTCCCAACCTCTCTTAATTCTAGTGCTTTCATCCTATTCATTATTTCCTATTTATTCTGTAGATGGCTTGAGATATGTGTGTGTGGATATGTCTCTGTGTGTGTGTGTGTGTGTGTGTGTATATATATATATATACACATATACATATATATACATATAACTATGTATATATGCATATTTATTTGCATCTTGTCTCCTCCATTAGATCATAAATTCCTTGAAGGCAGGGACTTCCTTTTACCTTTCTCTGTATCCCTAGTGCTTAGCACAGTAATTGGCACATAGAAGACATTTAATAAATGCTTATTGATTGATTTAATTCCCTGACTTCCTTCAAGTTCCAGCTTAAATCCCAATTTCTAGAGGGACTGTCTTTTACCTTTCTTTGTAGTCCTAGTGCTGCTGCCTAGAACAGCACCTAACACATACTAGGTACTTAATAAATGTTTACTGATTGACTGGAAGATAAGAAACTTAAGTTAAGAGGTTAATAGTATTGCCCAAGGTCACTAGTAAGTGGCAGAAGTAGAATTCAAGCTCAAGTCCAAGGACTCCAAATCCATCATATGCTACATCTAACTTTGTATTTCACTAATATTCCAGATCAGTAAACTGAGGCCTCGAGAAACGGAGTCATAAAGGGAAGAAGAGAGGAGAATAAGAACTTATATCATGCCTACTATATGCCAGGCACCATACTAAGTGCTTTTTACAAATATTAACTCATTTGATCTCCATGACAGTCTTGCAAGATAGATGCTATTATTATCTCCATCTTACAGTTGAGTAAAGTTAGGGAAACAGAGTTAAGTGACTCACCAGGGGTCACACAGCTAAACCATGTCTGAGGCTGGATCTGAACTCACTCCAGGCCTAGATGACACCACTAACTGTCTCTGCTGACAGAGATAATCAGAGGCAGATCTAGGAGTCAGTACTAAGGCCTCTAGGCCAATCTAGGAAGTTTTATATGAACTGAAAGAAAGTGAAGTGAGAAGAACCAGGAGAACATTATATATAGTAACAATAATATTGTAACAACGATCAACTGTGAAAGACTTAGCTGCTCTGATTGAAGACGATGACCCAAGACAATTTGAAAGAACCCATGATGAAAAATGCTGTCCACCTCCAGAGAAAAAACTGATGAACTCTGAGTGCAGACTGAAGCATACTTTTTCCCACTTCCTTTATTTTCTCATTTGTGTGCATGTATGTGTTTTCCTTCTCCACATGGCTAGTGTAGAAATACATTTTGCAAGATTTTACACATAAAATCAATATTATTGCTTGCCTTCTTAAGGGGTGGGGGGAGGAATGGGAATGAGGGAAAGAATTTAAATCTTGAAATATTTTTAAATGAGTGTTTAAAAATTGTAAATGTAATTGGAAAATATTGACAAAAGAAATAAAAATATATTTTAAAAAAATAAATAAAATGCAAGTAACACCCTGCATACACAAAATTAGAATATGACACTGTAGCCTACATTTTAAAGTCTATTTTAGATGATGACCCCCCCCCTCAGGTGTCACAGCTTAAGTTTTACCTTCTTTATATAAGATTCAACGTAGCATCACTGTGCAGCTAATAATACTGGCCAAAGACAAGCAGAAGCATGAGTATGAATGATAGAAGAAATAAGGACAAGAATGCCCTTTGACCCAGCAATATCACTTCTAGGGCTGTATCTCAAAGAGATTAAATGAACTGGAAAAGTACCTACATGCACAAAAATATTCATAGTAGCTCTTGGTGTGGTGGCAAAGAAATTGAAATTGAGGGCATACCCATCAATCGGGGAATGACTGACAAGTTATGGTATATGAATGTAACGGAATACTATTGTGCTATAAGAAATGAGGAGCAGGCAGACTTCAGAAAAACCTGGAAAGACTTATATGAACTGATGCTGAGTGAGGGCATGTAATGGCAAGCAAAGTAATGCTTTGCTGCTTATTTCAGCTATTCAAGTGCTTTTGAGCCTTGCCTTTGATTATATCAAGTCTTTGTTGGAAACAGTATATTTCGTGTTAACTTTAATAGGCCTAAGGGAGTTTGGACACCTTCCCTCCTCTTAACAGGCCTAATATCATCACATGGAGCCCATGGTGGAAGGAGCTTGCCAAAACAGTGGAAGAAGAAGAAGAAGAGCAGGGAAGAGCTCGAGCACAAACTGGGACCCAGCAGAACTGAGAGTGAGAATGCTTGTGATTTTGGCACTCTATAGCACTCTATCTGTTGGTCTGTCAGACAAAAGCAATCTGTTGCTTTTAGAGAGAAATCCTGAAAGGGGACTTTACTGATGTTATGGAAGCCCTGAAAAAGGACTTTACTGCTGATACAGAAGCCCAGAAAGAGAACTTTACTGCTGTTGACAAAAGTCCTGAGACTTCACTGTTGATTTGTATTTGATTTCTCAGACAGAAGTCTTGTCTGTTGAGCTGTGTTGTTTTGTCAGACAGAAAGTGAACTGAGATGATAGTGTTGGCAATGTGTGTAAATATTGTTGTAGCTCTGTTAAACTTTGTCTTCTGAGAAACAGAAACTTCAAAGAACGGTCCCCATAAGCTGATATATGAAATGGGAGTGGAGAGCTGCCTCCATGTGAATCCAGGTAAGAGTCAGGTGAATCCAGGCAAGAGCTGGGAGCAGTCAGCCCTTGGAAGAGGAGCCCCAGGGTTCGAGAGTCAGCCTTGACTTAAGATGAAAGAAGACTTTACTTGGGTACTCAGTACTGTCTGATGATATTGTAACTTACTGTGACTTAGGGGTGGTTGGTGTTTGTACTTTCTGCTACCCCTTAAGGATGATTGACTTAAGGATGATTAGAAGCCAGCCTCCAGTCAAGATGAAAGAAGACTCTAGGGGCAGCTGGTGGCACAGTGAATAGAGCACCAGCCCAGGAATCAGGAGGACCTGAATTCAAA
>NW_027186540.1:8059146-8073127 GCF_028583685.1 Petaurus breviceps papuanus | reverse complement strand
AAAAAAAAAAAAAAAACCAAAGTAAGTTTTGAGGCAGCCAGGTGGCTCAGCGAGTAAGAGCACCAGCTCTAGTGTCGGGATGACCTGGGGATCAAATCTGGGCTCAGATACTTAGCACTACACCCAGAAATAACAGGCCATGTAACCTTGAGCAAGTTACTTAACCCATTTTAAAAAATTGCTTTAAAAAATAAAAAATAAGTAAAAAGAAAGAAAGAAGACTCTACTTGGGTACTCTATATTGATTGAGGAGATTGTGACTTACTGAATGATATGTTTTGTTTAAGACTATTTGGCCACCTTAGTAATAAGTTGCTATGTTATATTATTGTGAATGTTGTGCTTTAGTTTCTTGAATGTTTTGCTTTAGTTTATTGTTGAATAAATAGAGAGTTCACTATACTATGTGATTAGATCCTTAAAGTTATTCACAGCAGCAATCATCAGGAGAGCTGCTCATGATTGGCTTTACAGGGGAGCAGAACCAGGAGAACTTTGTACAGTTACAGCCACATTGTATGAAGACTAACTTTGATAGACTTGGCTCTTCTCAGCAATTTAAAGTTTTAAGACAGCTCCAAAAGGCTCATGATGGAAAATGCTATCCACATCAAAGAGAAAGAATTACAGAGTCTGAAAGCAGAACAAAGCATACTATTTGCGCTCTCTCTTTTTTTGTTTTGTTTCTTCTTTCTTGTGATTCATTCCATTGGTTATAATTCTTCTTTGCAACATGACTAATGTGAAAATAAGTTTAATTTTAATATATATGTAGAGCCTATATCAGATTGCACATTATCTTGGGGAGGGAGGGGGAGAAAATTTGGAACTCAAAACCTTGTGGAACTTAATGCTGGAAACTAAAAATAAATAAATAGATTTTTTAAAGATTAAAAAAAAATAAGAGCCAGATTCTTTGCACAATCTATCAGTGAGTACATTAATTTCCCAGTCCCTTCCTCTCAAACTTGGAAGGAAGGAAGGAAGGAAGGAAGGAAGGAAGGAAGGAAGGAAGGAAAATAAATTCACATTGCATATACTATCAAATCCAATTGATGTGTTGATTAGTTTTACTGAAATGCTTCCTCTCCCCTTTTCTTTTTTAATCATGATCACAAGGGATGGTTGTCTGGGGAGGCAATGATGGAAGGATATATTTGGAAATAAAGGGAATAGAAAAAACAAAAGATATCAGTAAATTTTTTTAAAAGATCAGATCTAAAATTCTATAACAACCAATTTTCTGGTACAAATTGAACTCCAAAATTAAAAATCAGATTTATTTCTGATGCTTTAACAGAATCACTATAATACAATGGAATCACAAAATTAGAGGATCAAAAATCTATTGGTTTATGGGACCCCAGAACCTATTTATTTCAACCCTTATTTTGTAGAAAACTGAGGCTTAGGGAGGATAAGTGATTTGTCCAGAGACTCACATGTTTGGAGGACCAGTTCAGGATTTGAACCCATTTGAACTCTGACTCTAAGGCCAATGTTTTTCTACTGTACTATCTCTTCCTGATGACTGCAGTTATCATCCCATGATATTTCTCTATTTTGATTTGGAAAATGTCCTTCTAAAAGGTCAGCTGCTTCCAATTTTTTATTAACTAACCTTAAAATCACAGTCTATAAAATCAACAGAATAAAGAAGGGAACATTAACCATGGTTACCTAAGAAATAATTGACATCGATGAGACTGACATAACTTTTGTTTTTGTTTAATGTTTAAAGGAATTCTCCTGCACAATATGCCTATCACTGAACCCATTGCTTCCATACCTGGACAGATTTCTTTTTTTATTTTGGCTTAATTAAAGAGTAGATAAGGCAGCTCTAATGTGACATGTGACTCTGAGCAAACTAAACTCAAGTCCTGACATTTTCCTGAGAGTTTTCAAGCAACCTTTTGCTTCCTTGTCAAGACAATAAAAATACCAACTCAATTAAAGCTGAAAAGCTAGTCCAATACATACCCCCAACATCCTGCCACACATATGCACAGACCGCACTCAACAGTCAGAGCTCACCTCATGCCCACACAGGCTGATGTTGAAGAAGTGGAAGTATTTGGTTCCTTTGGACGTGAAGCTTGGGCCATTCATTAATGAGCCAACACTGCTGAGGTTGCTAAAGTCATAGTGCAAACTCTGGTTTTCTTTCATGTAGGACAGGAAGCAGTCACTATAGCAAACTGTGTGGTCCTTTGGTAAGAGATGAAAAACAAATACAAAAGCAATAAGACAGGGGAAGTCATTGCTGGGTGAGAAGGAAAGCATCAGAAAGCTCATTCCACTCAATGACAGACTTTGTAACAAGCTCTTAAAGATCTATATGAAAACCTGCCTAAGAAAATCTGCTTCTTCCCAGAATTCCTGATCTCTGGCTCTTTTCCCCACATGGGCTTAGACATAATCAAATATACCCTTGTTACACCCCTGCAATGAGCCAGGCACTGTGTTAAGAACCATGGCTAACAAGACAAAAACTAGATAGTTCCTGCTCTTCAGGAGTTTGCTACATTTGACTGGGACAGGAAATCTGAACCTTTTCTGTGTCATAACTCATTTGGCAGTCTGGTGAAGCCCATGGAGGCCTTTTCAATGTATACATGTTAGGTATATGTTGTGTATTGAATGTATATTATAAATATGAGTATAAGCCCATTGCATGTAGCATGTATGTATATCTATTAATATTGTATATATGTGCACATGCATATTATTGTATATGTATTATGTAGGGTTATGCATATATGTATGGGTATTACATGTGTGCGTGTGTTATGTATATATGTGTGCACATGCATGTATACATGTATGTATATATTTGGAGATTGGGTCTCCCTGCTTCACCCAGGCTAGAAATTACTCCATCCCACTACTGATCAGCATGGAAGTTTCGACTTACTCCACATTCCCTGACCAGGGTTTGTTCACTGCTGCTTATGTAGGTTGGTGGTTCCCTCCCCACCAATCCTGGGGTCTCACTCTATTAACGTCAGACTTAGTGCTGTAGCCCACTTAGCTTACTCCACAAAATCCAGGACTCCTGAATTAAAGAGATCCACTAGCCTCAGGCTCCCCAGTATAGCAGAGATTATAGGAATGTACTACCAAAATATAACAATGTTTTTAAATGAATAAAATGAAACACATAGTATTGCAAAGAAAATCAATTATATTGAAATATTGTTTTAGAAGAAAAGCAAGCTCGTGAACCTCAATTTATTAACTACTGAAGTGAAAATGGGGGTGGGGGGAGAACAAGCATAAAAAATAAATATATTGGGGCAACCAGGTA
The DNA here is from genome assembly GCF_028583685.1 of Petaurus breviceps papuanus. Taxonomy (NCBI): domain Eukaryota; kingdom Metazoa; phylum Chordata; class Mammalia; order Diprotodontia; family Petauridae; genus Petaurus; species Petaurus breviceps. The sequence goes on along the minus strand of NW_027186540.1, from coordinate 8,069,817 downwards.
GCACATAAAGTAAGAGAACCGGCTCCAGAGCTGGGATAACCTGGGATCGAATCTGGGCTCAGACACTTAGCACCCACCCAAAAACACCTGGCCATGTAATCTTGAGCAAGTTACTTAACCCCAGTTGCTTAGGGGTGGCCAGGTGGCTCAGTGAGTAAGAACACCAGCCTCAGAGTTGGGATGACCTAGGATCAAATCCGGGCTCTGAAACTTAGCAGCACCACACCCAGAAATAACTGGCCGTATAACCTTGAGCAAGTTACTTAACCCTAATTGCTTAAAATATATATATATGCTTTTAAAGATCAGTTTGTAGCAAAATATTGAGCTGTCATGGAATTTTAGGTCTGATTCTTCAAAAATACTTTATTTATATTTTTTATTTTTACATCCCTTCCATTTCCAAATAGAGGAAATGAGAGGAATAAAGATATGACTGTGCGAGAAGAGAACTATGACTGTAACTAAGAAATCAAGTACCTTGAACTAACATTGCCTTTTCAGATGAGAATAGCAGGAAAGGGCTATGTCCTAGGAAGAATATGCCATGCTTCTCAAAATCCTTCCCAACCACAGAGGTTTTCCAAGAATCAGGAGCCATGACCATGTCAGCTGGTCATGATGCTTCAGCTCAACATTCAAGATTTTGTGGGGACTCACTCCTCCTTCTTCCCTGAGTAATTTGTGTACAGCTAAGAGTTAGAGGCCATATTGCTGTTATGTGTCCTCTGAAAGAAGCTAGAGATTCTATGAGGCAGAGGTGAGGAAAAGCATGGGAGGAATGGGATCCCACATGTGCAAAGGCATGGAGTTGAGAGAATGTTCTGCTGAGAACTGAAAGGGTAGGTGGAAGCCAGAATGTGACCAAAAAGTTTGCCATTTATACTGGAGGTAACAAGTTGTTGAAGATCTTTGAATGGTGGGTAAGAGGGCCACACTTATCATTTAAGGTATCAACTTGGCAGCTGTATGGAAGTTAGATTGGAAATGAAAGCAAATGGGAGAAGGAAGACCAATTAGGAGGCTACTGTCATAGAGAGATGTGCCATGATAAGGGCATGAACAAGGGCCATGATAAGAGCATGAACCAGGATAGAGGTTATATGTTTGGAGAGAGGGGGCATATTGAAGAGACACTGTGGAATCAACAAGGCTTGGTAAGTGACCATGGCAATAAGAAAAAACTAAGATAGCTCTAAAGTTGTGAACCTGAGTGAATAGAAAGGTGGTGGTAGTGCCATCAGTAGAAATCATGAAAGATGAAGGAAGGATAGTTTGGGGAAGAAATAAAGAGTTCTATTTAGGACATGGTGAGTTTTGGATGTTGCAGGAAATCCAGGTGCCATTATCCATCAGGCAAGTTGTAACCAATATAGAACCAACATTTTAGAGAAAAATTAGATCCAGATGAATAGACTGGGGATTTATCTACATAGTTTAGAATGACCCCCAAAAAGTAAATAGAAAAGTTTAAAAGGAAGACATTGTTGGGCTTGCTTTATGCCAAAAGGCAAAATACAAAATCCTGACATCTGAATTTGTCCCTTGCTTCTCTATCTATGACCATCCCCTGTTGGCCCTGACAATCCAAGAGGACAAATTTAAGAGTCTGTGGACGTCTCCTTCATATAGGGTACAATTTATTTTCTCCTGCTTGTTTTCTTCCTTCCACTCAAAGGGGCTTTTAGAGGTGGGAATCTGCATTCAAAGGAAGTTTCCAGGGAATAGTTTCACGAGTTTCTGGAAAATGTGGTAGAGGGATGTTTCTTTCCATTTAGGAAGGCTATAGACGATAAAGTCTATAGCGAGCTCTGAACCAAGAGCACCTGTACAAGTGTGAGGAAGAAGAGGAAAGGAAAGGGAAAGGGGCCAGACATAAAGATCAGAGACTGATCCCTCAGTCTAAAATGCCATGATTTTGTATGAGACTTTGAATAAATGCAAGAGAATCTCAATAAGTGTTGATTTAGTGACAATTTTTATAAACTTCCCAAAGCAATGCTCAATTCAGATTTTTTTTCTTTTGCCATAAGGCAAAATGAATCAAATAGCCAGTACTGGTTGAAAGGATGTTGAATAAGAGGAATACATGATAGATACTCCTCCCATCATCCTTTTTGGAAGCTGCTCTGTCCCTGATGGAGTAGAGGCATTGACTGAGGGAAAGTCAAAAGCAGTCAGCTGAAGAGAAATTGGGGGGAAAAAATGGTACTACCTACACTCCCAAAGGGAGGGGCTAGCTAAGACAGAGCAGGTGGCCTGCCTATTATATTAACCACCTCCAATCAAGCTATTACACTCCCAAAGTAAAAAGGACAATTTAATTTTGAAGGTAGGGTAGCTAGGTGGTAACGTGAATAGAGTGCTAGGCCTGGAGTCAGCAAGACTCATCTCCCTGGTTCAAATCTGAGCTCAGACACTTATTACCTGTGTGGCTCTTGGCAACTCACTTAACCCTATTTGCCTCAGTTTCCTCATCTGTAAAATGAGCTGGAGAAGGAAATGGCAAACCAGTCCAGTATCTTTGGCAATAAAGTTGACCCTAACATATGAAGAAAATGTCCAGAATCTCAAATTTATCCTCTTCAGTTGTGAGGGTCATCAGGGGATGGTCATAGGTAGAGAAGAAAGGGACAAAGCCAGATGTTAGGGATTTTGTATTTTGCCTTTTGGCATTAAGAAAACACAATATTTTTTTCACTTTTCTATTTTCTTTTGGGGGGATCATTCTGAACTATGTATATGAATCTCCAAATGAGGTCAAAAAGAGTTGGACACAACTAAAATGACTGAACAACATCAACAAAATTGAAAGTATCTGCTTACATCCTGGTGAAAAATAAGATCTCTTGTGGATACTTATAGGACTGAGGGGATATTTAACATAAAAGTATATTAGCAATATACAAAATAGAATTTAATTCAATTGACAAATAGCTGTAAAGCATGTAATATATGTGGAGCACTGTATTAGGCCCAGAGGAAAAATCAAACTTTAGATAAAACACAGTGCTTGGTAACATAATCCATCTATGCTTAGATGGAATCGTGATCTCCTCAATGTAAGTATACCCTTCAATGGTGCAGATTACGACCTCTCCATGTCTCCTTTTCCTTTGTGATTTTGTCCATACCCTTGAATATATTTAATAATTTGCATTTATTTAGCATTTAAAAGTTTAAGAAATGATTGAAATACAGCTAGCAGGCACAGCATTTAGGGTGTTGGACTTGCAATCAGGAAGACTCTAGCTCAAATATGGACTCACACTTACTAGCAATGTGATTCTGGGAAAGTCATTTGACTTCTGCCTTTTCATCTTCTATAAGCTAGGAATGATAGCATCTGCCTCCCAAGGCTGTTGTAAGGATAAAACAATATGTGTAAAGCACTTTGTAAACCTCCAAGTGCTGCAAATGCTAGACCTCAGTAGCAGCAGAATTCTCATCAGAGCCTCACAACCTTGTGAGGCAGGTATATAGCAGGGATGGGGAGCCTGCGGCCCTATGTGTGCTTCTGGGTCCTTGAGTGCAGTCTTTCGACTGAGTCCAAGTTTTACAGAACAAATCCTTTTATTAAGGGGATTTGTTCCCTAGAGTTTCCATTCAGTCAAAGAACTTTACTTGAGGACCTAGAGGGTCACATGTGGCCTCAAGGCCACAGGTTTCCCACCCCTAGTACCATTATTCCCAGTTTACAGATGTGGAGCCCAAAGGCTCAGAGAAGGTAAATGACTTGCCTAAGATCACACAGCTAGTAAGTGTAAGGGAAAGGATTTAAACCCAGTTCTTTCCAAATCTAACTCCAGTATTCTACTGTGTCATGTTGTCTCTAAATCAATCAATCAATTCTCTGTAGAAGCTCTAATTTCTTTGTTTTCATATTCTGGGTTGGGGAAAGGAGAAACATGCCAATACAGGCTGCCCATCTGTATGTTACTCTCTCTTTTTCTCTCTGTCTCCCCCCTTCTCCCTCTCTCCTTCCCTCCCTCTCTCTGTTTCTCTGTCTCTCCCATCACATGAGGCATAAGAGAATATTACAAACTTCTAGGTAAGGTCAGAAAAATAAAGATTTTGCCAGCCACAGGAATTGGGGAAGATGAAGTGTCATTTGACTTGAGTGTTGAAGAATGGACAGCAACTCAGCAGACAGAGAAGGGAGAGAGATGCCCCAGGTCCTGAGGAGAGTGAGATCACCTGTGCACTTTTGCTTCCTGGCCCACATGGAATACAAGCCTCCTTGCCATAGACCTGATGTATGGACAGGTAGGTATCAGGTGGACATTCTTTGCACTGGTTGGTCTCTTTCTCAATGTAGTGCCCAGGTGGGCAGGGCACACACGAAGAGCCTGACTGCTGAGATCCCAGGGCACAGGCCCGGCAAGATGATGCCACTCCATCGACCGCATTTGTAGTTGTGATAGAATAAATCTTCACCATGTCATTGATAAACCGTCTACTCTGGAAGGAGAACAGAGAATAATGACTCCTTTCTTAAGGGTAAGAACATGCTGCCTAATTACCTGTTTCAGAAGGACATTAGCAAAAGAACACCAGAATCACAATGCCAATGTTCCAGGGCAAGATAACTAGCCACTGAAGGGTGTTTCTCCTTTTCATGTTTTTGAAGAATAATCACAGTGCTCTAATAGCTCCGGATCCAAGTGAATGGATTCCCTGGAGCTTAATTTCTGTGGATAGATGATGGTGCAGTAAATAGAGCATTGAGGCTACAGTCAGGAAGTTATTGTACTGAGTCATTTCGGTTACGTGCAACTCTTTGTGGCCCCATTTTGGGGGTTTTCTTGGCAAAGATACTTGGAGTAGTTTTGCCATTTACTTCTCCAGCTCATTTTACAGATGAGGAAATTGACAGGGTTAAGTGGACAGATTTGAACTCAGGAATTTGAGTTTTCCTGATTCCAGGCCCAGATTTGAGCAGATTTAACTCAGGAAAATGAGTCTTCCTGACTGCAGGTCTAGCACTCTATACCACCTAGCTGCCCAGAGTCAGGAATAGTTGAGTTCAAATTTGGCCTCAAATCCCAGCTATGTGACTCTGGGAAAGTCACTTAATCTGTTTGCCTCACTTTATCCAATGGTAAAATTAATTTTTTCAATTACAAAATGAGGAAAAAAAGAACACTTACCTCACAGGGTTGTTGTGAAGATAAAATACGATAATATTTATAAAAAGTGCTAAACACATAGGAAATGTCATACAAATACATATTCCTCTCCCTTCCTGCCATTGGACCAGCCTAATGTGAATGAACTTGAGTATATGTATAGACCTCAGAACCAAAAGAGATTTTAATATTGGAACAGATCATATATATATATATATATATGTGTGTGTGTGTGTGTGTGTGTGTGTGTATACACACACACACATATATATATGCATGTGTGCATGTACTGTATCTACATGTTCTCTCTAATAACTCCTTGAAGGCCAAGAATGGGCTGTTCTTTGTCATTTGTTTGCTTTCCTTTAGGAAAAAAAAATTTCCTCTAATGTTTTACATTAGCTACACATGTACAACCTATACTGAACTGCTTATCTTCCCAGTAAGGGTGGGTGACAAGGGAGGAAGGGAATGAATCTGGAATTCAAAGTTTTAAAATCAAATGTTTAAATATATATATATATATATGCTATTATTAATACTATTTTACATGTAATTGGGAAATAAGATATACAGGCACTGGGGCATAGAGATCCACCATGCCCTACTGGAAAAGTCGAAAGTGGTATGGGAGAAAATATGGGAGAGAGCAGATTGGAGGAGAGGATATCCTGTGGGACGGCTATTTTGGGGCAGTGGGTAGGGGAAAAATGGGGAGAAAATTTGTAACTCAAAATCTGGCAGAAATGAATGATGTAAATCAGAAGTTAATAAAGCATTTGAAAAATTAAAAAAATCTCCTGTACTTTACATAGGGCCTAGCACAACATTTGGTGCAGAAAGATTGCATGTTTAATGACAAATAATACAGGCATAGCATAGGGGAAAACAAGTTGACCTAGAAGTCATGAAGACCTAAATTCAAGTCCTTTGAGTGAAGGTGTCAATCTGCATCAGTAGGAAAAGTTTCTTCCTGAGAGTTCTCTATGTCAATAAAATCACAAGTATGTTTTAGAAATAAATATATATTACAACCCTAAGTAGCTGGCTTTAAGGTTTGCCATGGGTTTTAACAGCCAACATTTTACTTGATCTCACAATGAACTTATGGAGAAGGTACTTTAGACATTCTTACCCTCGTTTTATAGATAAGAAAATTGAGATCCAGCCAGTTTTTGAGACTTAATTATTGCCACAGAGTTAGTGAGAGTCAGAAGAGGTATCAACAAAAAATCAATTAAAAAATTTAAAAATTAAAAATAATAATTCACTTAGACCTCTTCAGGGCAGCTAGGTGGTGCTGTGGATAGAGCACGAGCCCTGGAGTCAGGAGGACCTGAGTTCAAATCTGGCCTCAGACACAACACAAAAAACTGGCCATGGGACCATGGGCAAGTCACTTAACCCCAATTGCCCCTCCAAAAAGCAAAAAAAAAAAACAAGGAGGAGGGGGGGAGGAGGAAGAGGAGGAGAAGAGGTATCAATTGAAGTCCTCCTAACCAATTCCAGCATTCTATTCACTATACCAAGCTACAACATTTATTGAGATAGCATGAAGCACTATGATCTAGTGGATATAACACTGGACTAGAAATCAAAAGACATAAATTGAAACTGATTCTGTCACTAATTAGCTCCATGATTTGGGTCCAATAATACCATCTCTGAGCCTCAGTTCTCCAGCTATAGAAGAGTTGGGAGAGGTTTATAAAGTTCATCCTGTAACACACATCATCGAGCAGAGTCAAATAGCTTTCATATAAGACTGAAGGTTCCACCAGGTTTTTAAATTTTCTTTTATAAATTCAATTTTATTTTATTTTCAGATCTAAATTTTCTCTCTCCCACTTCTTTCCCTACCCTTTCATTGAAAAAGCAAGAGAAACAAACTCTGTTACAAACTTGTATATTAAAGCAAAGCAAATTCCCACATTGGCCATGCCCAAAAATAATAATAAGCCTCAATCTGCACTCTAAGTCTATCAGCTCTCTATCTAGAGATGGTTAGCATGTTTCATCTTAAATCCTCTGGAACTACAGTTAATCATTGCGTTGATCAGAGTTGCTAAGTCTTTCAAAGTTGTTTGTCTTTACAGTATTGTTGTTATTATTATATAAAGTTTTTTCCCCTATTTCTGATCACTTCACTTTGAATCAGTTCATTCTTCTCAGGTTTCTCTTAAACCATCCTTTCTTCATTTCTTATAGAATAACAATATTCAATCACATTCATGTACCATAACGTTTTCAATCATTCCCCAATTGATGCTATCTATCATCATCTGTTAGTTCAAGAAATACCCTAAAAATCCTTAAGATATTAGCTTGGGAAATAGTGGAAAATGAGGATTTATTTCTAGGGGAAAAAAACTCAGAATGTGAAGAAAAATTTATAAAGACAATACTACATTATTGAGCCCTTTGTATTTTCCTAACATGTTTACCCCAGAAATCTGGTGAATTATTACATAACCAGAGTGTGGAATATGAAGTCAATGGTATTCTGGATCATAAGAACATAGCTTTATAGATTTAGAGCTAAGAAGGACCTCAGATGTCACCAAGTCCAGTCCCCTTCACTTTACAGATGAAAAAACTGCTCAAAGAGTTAATTTGCCAAAACTGTACAAGTGACAGAATAGTGTTAGAACCCAGCTCCTCTAACTCCAAATTCATTCCTCTGTTCCCTGTCACTCTGCCATTACCAGGTTAATTAAATGTGAAACAGACTATTCTGGGTACCTTGAATGATCAAGAAAGACAGCACTAGGCTGGTCCTGAAAAGGTAGCTAGCACTTACATCTTGGCCCTGATTCGTCCTCTGGAAGGCCCACGTAAATGTGAACGTCGCATTCTTGAAAATGATGTGGGTGTAAGCTTGTTTTTCTTTGTTTCCACCCCAGGACTCCACCACGTTGGTGTTTTTTCTATTAATATCCTAAAATGCATTGGAAAAATACATCTAAGTCAACACCGGCTCGATCTTAATATAAATTCATTATATTAAATAAAGATATGTATATACGTGGGGATAACAGAATTCAGAAAATGTATTTATGTGTATTCAGGGTAAGCTCAATTGCATTTTCAAACTACTGAAGCTTAAAATTGAACTAAGATATTAAAACTGAAAACTGGAAAAAAAGATTTTGGGAACATCCTATACATATACAGGTAGGTGAAAGAATGAACATTTGAACAAATAAATGAATAAATAAAAATGTATTTATTAGGCACTGTGTTCCATGCACTATACTAAAACCTCAGGACACCATCATGATTAGTGAATGAGTTGTACTGTTAAATGCTCTGAACAGGTACCACCTTCATAAAGTCCCAGGCCTCTTAAATTCTCCCAAGACTACCCAAGTATAGGATCATCTATGAACCTTAGGACCTAGGAATCAGGGAACTAGCTACATTAAAGTTGCCTCTCAAAGCTTTAGAAAAGTAGAAAATATTTGCTGTTGTTCAATCTTGTCCAACTCTTCATGACCTCATTAGGCTTTTCTTGGCAAAAATATTGGAGTAGTTTTTCATTTCCTTCTCCAGCTCATTTTACAAATGAAGAAACTGAGGCAAACGAGGTTAAGTGCCTTGCCCAGGGTTAAGTACCTTGCCCAGAGTCACACAACTAGTAAGAATCTGAGGCTAGATTTGAACTCAAGATGAGTTCCTGACTCCAGGCCTAATATGCTGCTCATTGCACCATCTAGCTGCAGAAAATGTTTAGTTTACAACAAATATTTCAAGAATCTATGTTATCGTCAGTATGGTTCTTCCCTCCATTGAAATAAATCAGAATTCTTCTATAACTTGGTGGAGAATCTTTAAGAGCTCTACTGCCTGGAAAATTCATCACCTAGTGGCCCACCTGGTGATAAGGGTTTCCAAACTTAACTAGGTTAGTCCAAAGACTAAGGACATTGCTAGGCCCATACTGGAAGCTCTTCAACCTTGTTGGGAGTTGACAGACATTTTGCTAGCTTAGTCCTAAAAACCCACAGTCATTTCTATGTATGATGAAGGAAAACTTTTTTTAAGTTTAAAAAAAAACACTAGAGTTGGGAAGTTCTAACCCAAATTTTACATAGGTTGAAAGACAAAAGCTTTAGAATTTTTTAGGAAAACAGACTCAAGTAATTCAGTTAATGAAACTTACACTCCCTATGTAACACAAATTTTGTTCTCCCTGCTACTTGGCAAATGCTGCAGATTTCTGACCCTTAATAGAAATGATTAACATATAGTTATTCTTTCTACATTTTGGGGGTCAGACGTGTGGCATCCCTGCAATATGGAAAATCTGTGTATAATTTTTGGACCTCCCTTTGTAAAATAAAAGTCTGAATTATTATGGTATTAAAAGATAAAGTATGCTGACATTATATAATAATATATACATGTATATATCACGCATTTCTGAATTTTTTAACTTTTTTGTGTTGTCTTCTGGCCTTTGTGGCTTCTGCAAGACTCCCCAAAAATGTCCACTTTAATTTCTTATGCTGATCTGCAACATAGTGAAACCACTATGGGGAAAGTTGTAATATGGAAAAGAGAACATTTTAATTTTGAAAGTCTTGTGAATGTTTTGTCTGAAGATTTTAGACAGACAGGTTTGGAGTACAGATTTGGGGGCATTCTGGAAAGCATAAAATCCCATCTGTAACATGTTCCACAATTTTTCTACAATGCCAATTAACTGAAATTGTGATATCATACACATATTATACAATGATCACTTTCACTGAAATTAGTAAAAGCAACTGATTCTAGATCTAGAGTTGGAAGGGACCTCAGAGACCATCTAGTCCAATCTCCTGATTTTACAGAGGAGGAAACTGAAGTGACTTTCCCAAAGCATCAGATAGAGTGCTGGGCCTGGAGTCAGGAAGACCTGAAATCAAGCCCAGTTTCAGACACTTACTAGATGTATGACTCTGGGCACATTCACTTAACCTCTGTCTGCCTCAGTTTCCTCAGCTGCAAAGTGTAAGATAATAATAAACACCTCCCACGGTTGTTGCAAAGATAAAAAGTGAGATAATATCTATAAAGTACTTAGTACAGTACCTGACATACAGTAGGTGCTAATTAAATGCTTATTTTCTTTCCATTCCTTCCCAAGGACTCATAGTAAATGTCAAAGGCAGAATTTGAGCAAAGGTCCTCTGCCTCCAGCACCAGTGCCCTTTCTACATCTAGAAGGCAACCTTTGGTATATACAGCTATCACCACTCTTCTCTCTCCTCCTCCTAGATGCTCTGTTTCTGTATACCTTTGTTACTGAGATGGGCACCTAGTTGGAATGACTTAGAAAGGAAGAAGTGAATGTAGTTGGGCAGTAATTGCTATCTGATGGAAGACCAAAACTTCCACTTACAACAAATAGTAACATATTAAATCTATGGAGAGCATCATGGCTATAAAAGTCTAAATACAAGATCTTTTCTATCTTACAGTATAGAAAGATAGATAGACAGACAGAGATGGATGGATGGATGGATGGATGGATGGATGGATGGATGGATGGATGGAT
>NW_027186540.1:8014864-8059136 GCF_028583685.1 Petaurus breviceps papuanus | reverse complement strand
GATGGATGGATGGATGGATGGATGGATGGATGGATGGATGGATGGATAGATTGCACACATACATATACAAATAAACACACATATATATGCATATATACATACACAATTTCCCTTTTCCTCTTATAATAAAATAATAGCATCTTAAATCTAGAGAGAACGTTACGGTTACAAAAGTAACCATACATGATCTCTCCTATCTCACGGTATACGTGTGTATATGTGTGTGTTTGTGTATGCACAAAATTTTACAATAAAATTTCCTCTCCAAGAGGAAAGTAGTGCAAAATATCTTCTCCATTTCATAGATGAGAAAAGTGAATTTTAAAACGTGACTTGACTTCCCCAACAACACATACCTAGTAAGGGGAAAGCTATAGCCACTCAGATAAATCTTTATAGTCAAGATACAGTGTTCTTTCCATGATGTGTCTCGGTGTCTTAGATACAATCAATCAAATCATTTGGTTATTCAGAGTATTTTTACCCACGGAGAGAAGCAAGAGAAAATCTTATATACAAAAGTATTACCAACCTAGTATTTGTTTTGATCAAATTATCAAAGCACTTTTTTATAAGCTCTGTCTCATAATATGGAAATTACTATTAAACAGAATCTTTTTTGTAATAAAACAAGATTTTGCCTGAATGTATCAAGATCAAACTATAGGCAGAGAAGAATATTTACCACCTGTATACTTCTTTGGTAAAAGGTAACCATTTGTTTAATAAGATGTTCTACTTTCACTGATGTTATTAATAACTAGAGATAAATGTTTAAAATTCTATACATCTAATATTTCAAAGGAGAAACCTAAACTCAGTTAATAATTCATAGGATATATAATCAAAGCTTGGGTTAAAATATAACTTCTCTCTCCCTCATTGTTTACAAGGACTGTCCACTTCTACAGATTTGGGGACAACTAGGTAGTGCAGGGGATAGGGTGCCAGGACTGGAGTCAGAGAGACTCATCTTCCTCAATTTAAATCTGGCCTCAGATACTTAGTTGTTGTGTGACCCTGGGCAATTCACTTAACCCTGTTTGCCTCAGTTTCTTCATCTGCAAAATGAACTGGAGAAGAAAATGGCAAACCTCTCCAGTATCTTTTCCAAGAAAACCCTAAATGGGGTTATGAAGAATTGAACACAGCTGAAAAACAACTCAACAACATTTGGGGCAGCTAGATGGCGAAATGGACAGAGCACAGGCCCTGGGGACAAGAGGATCTGAGTTCAAATCCAGCCTCAGATACTTATTAACTGTGAAATGACAAACTGCTCCTGTATCTTTGCCAAGAAAACCCCAAATGAAGTTATGAAGAGTCAAACACAACTCAATGGCAACAACAAACATCTCCTAATTCTCCTATCTAACTGATACTACTCTCATTACAACAATTCCAATAGCCTCCTAAGAAGTCTTTCTGCCTCTGCTCTCCGGGTTCCAATCCATCTTTCATAAAACTATTCATCTTTTTTTTGCATAAATTTTATCATGTTTCTCATTTTATAAAAATCCATTAGTGATTTATTTCTGCTTAAAATTCTTTGCCTGGCATTCAAGGCCTTCTTCAATCTACCTTTCCAATTATATCTTATATCACCCCCGCTCCAGGCACTCTACAACCAAATTGGACTGAACTTGCACTGTGATTTCCCTCCTCCATGACTTTGTAAACCCTGTTCTCTATACTTGAAATGCTCTTTCCTCTCCCTCTCCCTCTCTGCCTTTTTAATTCTTGACCATTCTTTAAAGTCCAATTCAAATTCCATTAAAATCCACTATTAATCATTCCTTAACTTCTCATACCACACACACAAACTCATTTCCACTGTCTATAACAATCTTCTTCCTCAGACATCACATAATACTTTGCTTTGTACCAGGTATCAAAGTACATTAGAGCTACCTATGTATATGTCTTATCCCCTTACTAGATTATAAAGTCCCTAGCCTCACTGAGCTTATCTTTGTAATTTTCCATTTGCTTAATACACACAATATACAATAGGTGCTTAATAAATCCTTTTTGAATGGGAGGTTAGTAGGGAAAAGGAAAGAGCACAGAGTAATAGAGTATTAGACCTGGAATCAGGAAAGCCTTAGTTCAAATCACACCCTTGTCCCTACCTATAAAACCTCCCTGAGTTCTAGGTATCTCCTGCCTTTCTTGCCCCCTTGGCAACATCATGAAGCCTCAAGACCTTCTCAAAATAATATTTTAAAAGTATAAAAATAAGATGCATAGGGTTATAAAAGAAACTACAATGAAATACAGTTTTCATATGTATATCCATACTTTTATGTACACGTACATAAATGTATCTGTACATATGCATATATTTTTTAAACCACGTTCATGGACTTCAGATTAAGAATCTCTGCTCTAAGACTTTTCTACTAAGCCACAGATCAGTTAGGATCTTCTTTGGTCTAAAGGATGATCACAAATCCTTGCTATATTGACTGCAAACAACTGAAAACTTTAATCAAAATAGAGTCTTAGTTAATCTAACAAATTATTATCCTTCACAATAAAGACCACTGATTTATGAATTTGGCATCATCAGTCATAACACAGATGCATTGGCCAAGGGCCATTTTCTGCCTGATATTCATTAAAGCAAGTAAAATGAGCAGATTATACTCAACATAATATATCTGTCCTCCACCTCATAGCTGAGACATATGCACTTTGAACTGAAAGATGCCAAGTTTGCTCTGACTTCTGAGATAGAGAACAAAGACCTTTGTCTACTTCCTTAATACTACTTAAATTCTCTTCTACACTCCATTCATTTTACTTCTCTTTTTGGTGCTCTTATTTTTATCTCTACTTAATTATATCATCCCACCCACATTCACTCCTATCCTCCAGGCCTCTGATAGGAGTGTGGGTTGGGGCACAGCAAAGGGGAAGGGAGGCAAAGCAAGGCAGGAGAGAACTACCCTCATGTTTTCTATTTTTCTCACTAGAGGTACAATTCTATTAGTGACTTTTCACTCTTCTGTAATTCTAAAATTGACTCACATATGAATGGTACTTTTATCACTGAAAAGATGCAGTCTCAATTTTGGAAAACACCAGGAAAAACAGAAAATTTAAAAAACATGAGTTCTTCTGCATATTTGAATAGCAATGAAATTCCCACTTGAAATATAGTAGCAAGCTGAGTCATGTGCTATGGAAAGATGTTCTTTTCACTCACCACCATGAAGTACAGTACACAGTCTGCTGAACAGATGGTCTCAAAAATAAAACTTATCCTTCCGAGTTCAGAACCTGTGGCTCCCGTCATGGATGTTGGAGGCCTATTTGCCAAAGCAGAAAGGCAATATTTACAATGTGTTCCCAATACAATTTGGAGACAAATTGGGCTCGAGTTTTTAGTGAAAATGAAAGCCAAGAGCTTCAGTTCCATTGACCTCCCGCTGTTACTCATTTCATTTCTGCCTCTCACTGTGTTTAGTGCAAGTTGTAATGAAGAGTATCAAAGACACCAAGAGACACATGGCAAAATGTGGCCGTTTGCCATTCTTAGCACAAATTACACCATCATACATTGAAACATTTGAAAACATAATCATGGGATAAAGCTCCTCTGACCTCTGACATAAATGCCCACCATCAACAAGGGCTAAACAAAGACAAATTGGGACCAACTGATTTATACAAGCTGTCATTTAAAGGCAGAGTTGAGGAAATATATAAATATTCTTGTAGTTATCTTTAACCAATAACTCTCGCTCTAAAGCATCAACAGATTCTTGTTAGTACAATATTTTAGGCATAATATTCCACCTGTTACATCTTGGAATTAAACAATGACTAAGGTAGGACTAACAGTAAAAATAGTCTCTGATCATCAATCCTATAAAAAAAAAGTTTGTATATAATTATCTTGTGGTTGATAACTATTTCTCAGTCATTTTAATTAGTAGATAGAGCATTATATTACCATATTAACACATATAAAGAATTTCTCTTTCAAGTATTCCTATGGTAAAGAATACAAAAATTCTCAAAGGCAGTGAAACAGCATGATTTTCCTTACTTAAATCCTGGGATATGCAAGTTTAAGATCAGATAATCATTATCCGAGCCTCCTGCCCCACTCTGGATATGGTCTCCAGCCACCTCCCAACCTGCAATATAAAAGCCAAATGTATATTTTCATTAAGAAGAATGAAACATAGAATTATAGATAGAGAGTGAACATTGGAGTCAGGAATATCGCAGGTAAAGACCCGTCACTGACACATTGTCTATTACCCTGTGAAACTCTCAAAGATTATTGACTGCCAAATTTATGCAGATTGGCATAAACAGAGAGACATTTTCCCCTTAAGTTTCCTAAACTGATGGCATCCTATATCTTGATCACAAATTTCCAAATAATATAAGAACAATAAGGACCAATTCAGATATTATTTTACAGTTTCCTAAATGTTTTCTGTATAAACAACCCTATGAGGCAGATTTTAAAATTTTTTTTAATTTAACAAACATTTGTTAAGCACCCACTATGTGTCATGGATTGTGCTAGAAGCTTTATAAATACTGTCTTCTTTTAATTCTCACAACAACTCCAAGAAGAGGGTGTTATCTTAATTTTACAGATGAGGAAACTGAGGCAGTCATTAAGTGACTTACCCAGAGTCACAGAACTACCAGAATTCTATCCACTGCACCACCTAGCCATCCCTCATAGATAATACCAGTATTATTATCCATATTTTACAGATGAGGAAACAGAGGCTCTCAAAGTTTTAGTGAACTATCCAAGATTTCTCGGAGGGTTAAGGGGTAGAACTCAGATTCAAACTTGGGTCTTCTAGCTCTGAATGCAATGTGTTTTTTTTTTCACTTATCATTTAGGAAACCAGACAACATATTCATTGTGGAATGTTAGAGCTACAGGGATATTAGCTCTAGGGATCATTTACTCCAATCCCTTTTTGCAGATGAGGAAACTGAGTCCAAGAAAGGTAAAGTGAACTATTAAAGGCCACAAAGTCATTTCAAGGCAGAGCAAGGGATTAGCATGCAGGTTTCTTTATTCCCAGGTCACAGTTATGATCACTCTTACGCTCAAATAAATGTACAATTTTTTATAAATAAAACTTCCTACCAAAAAAATCATTTCTACATATTTAATGTTCTCCTGCAATGGTTTCAAATGAGGTTAAAAAGATCATCAGCAGTCATGAGACTCAAAGCTAACAACTCCTGAAGGGGAAGTGCTACTTGTCAACCTCGGTTGCAAATGAAATGCTGTGTTAAAAGGCTCACTGATGCCAGCAAAAATGTTTCTTTGCAAAATTCCCTATAAGAAAATAGGTGAAGGTTTGGACTTTGAAAAACAAAATCTTTAATGAGAAAACAATAATTCTGTACCTCCATAAAGCCTACATTTTCTAAAGTAAAACAGATATTTTTCCCAAATTCTAACATACTATACTGGAAATTTCATTCTAAATCAGGCCTGCACAAAATATGGCCCACAGGCCACTTGCAGCCCACCAAAAGATTTTGGGAAGCCTGCGGGAAAATGTAGAGGATGTAAAAGAAAGTGGAGATGTGAGGAGTGCTTTGTCCATGCCCTGCTTAACCCACTTTCCACTAGTTATTCTTGTGCCCATCATGTAACTTGGCAGGTAGGCAGCCACTGTTCACTCTCTCCTGTTTGCTATGTGTCCCACTGCAACCAACTTTATACCTTTATTTGGAAAGTGAACCACAAAAAACCTATCTGCAGCTGAAGAAGTTTAGCCTATTTTAATTTTGGCCCCTACCTACTACCAAGTTGTACATGTCTGCTCTAAATTAACACTGGTGAGGGGAAATTTGAATCTGTCCAAGGGATAAAGGGGAACAGGGATGTTCAGCTGAGAAATAAATAACTGGGGATGGAAAATCCTGCGTGAGGCTGGTCTATTGGCTGGAGTCTGGCTGCCTAATAGTGGAGGGGGACAGGGCAGCCTGCACACTGCCAACAGGGCTGCACTTGACTGTCACACTCAATTTGGAAAGGGAGGAATGAGGGATAATGATCTGCACTTACACTGAGCTCCAGAGTTTACAGAACTCTCTGCTCACAATAATTCTGTTAGGGAAGAAGTACAAATACTAAGAATCCCAGTTTACAACTGAGGACATAAAAGCTCAGAGACATTAACTGACTTTCCCATAAACACACAGCTAATAAATGCAGAAACCAGGACTGATTTTATTTCTTGAAAAATAAATCCAGTGTTTAACTATGTCAGGCTGCCAGCACTAGGGGAAGAAAGGCAGGAGAGGAGAGGGAAAGGGAGAGGAAGAGAGATGGAGAGAGGAAGGTGGGGAGGGGGGAAAGCAAGAAGGAAGGAGTAAGTGGAAATAGGATGGTTAAGGAAGAGGGAGAAGAAGAGGAAAGAGGGAGGGAAGGAAGAAGGAAGGGGAAGAGAGAGGGAGGGAAGGAGGAAGGGGGAGGAGGAGAAGAGGGAAGAGGGGAAAGGGAAGGGAAGAAGGAAGGAGAAAGAGGATGAGAGGGGGAAGAAGGAAGAAAAGGGGAAGAGGGAGAATGAGGGAGGGGAAGAAGGGGGAAAGACAAGGAGGAGAGAGAGACAAAGTCAGAGATAGAGAGACAGGGACAAAGACAGAACAACAGTCAAGACAAAAGACAGACTGATAGACTATAGAGGAACAGAGAGAGATGGAGATAGAGCCTGAGACAGAGATACACATGCAAAGAGACAGAGACATAGAGAGAGGGAGGGAAGAAAGGAAGGAGAATCAGAAACACTCAGAGAGAAATGGTGGAGGGCAGAAAGGGAGAGAGGGAGGGAGAAAGATGGAAAGAACATCGTCCACTCAGAGCCATGAGTGTGTTTCCTACTTGACTGACAAAATCGAGTAAGCCATAAAAGGTCCAATTGGGCCACTGATGATCTAGTCTGTTCAGGTTGCTCAAAGTTGATAGGAGGAAGAATTGAGAGGAAAACAAAAATGTTAGCATTTTGAATAGGATAATTAATGGGCAAAGACAGCTGGGTGTGTGTACAACAAAGGAACACAGAGCCTGCTCAGTCAATATATGTATTTGATCTTATACCAAGCTCCATTAAAATACAGTTATCAATGCCATTCAAGACCTTCACCTTATTTCAGCTTCCTGTGACATACCACATGAACTGCTTCTATATCCCACTATCCCCACAGTACAGAAGGCTCCAGAGCCACTACAAGGATTTACATCTTCTCTAAATTTTCCAATGAATATTTTCAAGCTCTAGGCTGTTCTTTACCAAGCCCTTAATAATCTGGGCAAATCTAACTGGTGCCCACTTGTCTGGGCACTGGGGATAAGTAGCTCTTCTACTAGACTAAGTGAAAAGTTGCTGTCTGTACGATAATAGGATAGGAATTGGGACTGGACCTGGGATTCCATTGGTATAGGGAAATCATGAGAACAGAAGCTCCTTTTGCTGATAAAGGTAGCATAATTTATAACTGAAAGGGAGCATAGAACCTACTAAATCCAATTCTTTCATTTTACAGAGAAGAAAACTGAGGCTGATATCTTCTGTGTAATTTATGGACTTAGACATGCCTGAAAAGTTAAGTGACTTACCCAAGGTCTCACAGACAGCATGAGGCAGAGGTAAAACTTGAACCCATATCTCCCTTATTTCAAGACCAGTTCTAAATCCATTCTTATCATAATGGCTTATGTTTATGTAACACTTTACAAAACACTTTAAATGTACTGTCTCATTTGGCCCTCACAACAATCCTAGGAGGGAGGTACTATGGATATGATTATTGCTCTCCTTTTATTGATGAGTAAATTCATTCATCCACTAGATAAACATTTAATAAGCACCTACTATGTGCCAGGCATTGTGCTAGGCAGCCAAAACAGCCAGGGTAGTATTGGGTTGCATTAAGAGAGGGAAAAACTTTCAAAAAAGATGAAGTGACTGTGGTCAGATCACATCTGGGGTTCTGAGTAGTAACCATTTAAGAAGGACATTGATAAAATGCAGAGTGATTCAGAGGAGGGCAACCAAGCTGGTGAAGGGTCTTAGATCCATGTATATAGATCTATTGAAGGAAACAGAGATGCTTAGCCTAGATAAGAAAGGCCTCAGGGAGGGCATGATAGCTATGTTCAAGTATCTGAAGAGCGGTTCTTTTTGGCACTAGAGAGCTGAATCAAAAGTCATGGGATGATATTTCAAAGATGGAAATTAACCTTTAGGTAAAGAAAAACTTCTTAACAATTAGGGCTGTTGGGGTAGCTAGGTGGTGCAGTGAATAGAGCACCAGTCCTGGAGTCAGGAGGACTCAAGTTCAAATCCGGCCTCAGACACTTAACACTTATTAGCTGTGTGACCTTGGGCAAATCACTTAATTCCAAGTGCCCTGCCTTCCCCCCTCCAAAAAGACAAAAATAAAAAATACAAACCCAATTACAGCTGTCTAATGGGTTGCCTCAGGAGATAGAAGTTTCTCCAAAATGGAGGTCTTTAACCAGGGGTTAGATGACCACTTGGTTGAGTGCTTTATGTTGAGGATACCATTTCTTGGACAGATTCAACTAGATAGCCACAAAGGTCCTCACCAATTTTGAATTTCTATGACTTATTAACATAGTGGAATAAGTAGAATTCTGGACTTGGAATCAAGAGAGACTCCAGTCTCCTACCGGTGTGATCATGAATAAGTCGAAACATCCCTGAGGCAATTTTTCCTCATCAGTAAAATGGGGATACCTAATGCACGGTATTGTTGGGAGGATAAGGACTAGATCCTTGATTTCAAAGGTACAGGAAACTCTCTAAGAAGAAATAATTTCTGGCTGGGAGAATCAAGGATGGCAAATGGGGGAGATGCCATTTGCCATTTGAGTAGGGCCTTGAAAGACAAGTAATTAGCAGAGATGTGAGGGAAGACATCCTGCACAGAGGAAAGCTAAATATGCACTTAAGGGATATTGTGTAGTTTAATTTTTTTGTTTCTGTTTTGTAATCATAGGGTATCTGAAGGGATAATAGTATAAAACAAGGCTGGATATAAATATTGGAATGAGAAAAAGGAGGGTCTTGAATGCCAGGCTAAGAAACTTGGACTTTATTTGGTAGGCAATGCAGAACCACAAAGGGCAGCAAGGCAGTACAGTGGATAGAGTGCCAGGTCTAGACTTGGGAAGACCTGAGTTCAAATTTATCCTCAGACACTTACTGGCTATGCGACCCGGGGTAAGTGATTTAACTTTGTTTGCCTTAATTCCCTGGGAAGGAAATGGCAAACTACTCCAATATTTTTGCCAAGAAAACCCCAAATGGGGTCACAAAGAGTCAGGAGCTACCACAACAAATGAACAATAACAACAACAAAGCAGAACTACAACTTTTTTGAAGAGCAGAGTGGCAAGCACGTCAATAGGGATAGAGATATTGAGAGAGGGATTAGATGTACAACTTCTCTGACAAAGAGAACTCTCAGATCAGCACATTCTATGAAGCTCATAGCCTTAATATATGGTCATTCTAGAACACTGGAAGGCCAACAGATTTGCCTTGGGTCATAGAGCCAGTACACGTCAGAGACAAGAGCTGAATTCAAATCCCCCTTGTCCCAGGGCCAGGTATCTACCCACTATGCCACTCTGCCTGTTACAGAATTATTGTGAGGAACAAAAAGTATAAAGGATGTAAAGTGCTTTGTAAAGTTTAATGCTATCTATACATGTCTGCAATTATTAATTGTTATAAATATATTAAATAAATTATTTTATAAATCATTTATATTTATAGTAATTTATTTATATTGTTATTTATAAATTAATCACTAATATTAACAAAATATCAAATTTATTAATCTGATGTTATTGAATTATTAAAATGATTAATTATTGATAATTGTTATTAATGTCAGAACTGTGGTTCAAATTTAGGTCTTCTGTTTGCAGTTAAAGTTCAATATTATCTTCACCATACTATCTCATTTCTTAAACACTCAATTACCTACTCACACATATCACACCTATGAGAAAGTAAAGGAACTTGTTACGTTGATGGGTAAAAAAAGCATAGTCTTTGACCACAATATCCAGATTTGAAGTAAAAGAAAATAACAGTAAGACGATTTTAAGTGCCTGCTCACCCTAATTCAGTACATTCATAAAGAGATGAGTCAGAAAATAGCCACCTGTGATTCCTGGCTACACCAAGAAGCTCTGGATTTGGACTTACCATTCATTCCATCACATTTTGAGTTTCCAACATTGAAGCAGGAGGTTTTCATATTGGCAGGCAAGATGTTCCACCATTTATATTCAAACCCCAGAGCCGGTTCTGTTCCTGCTGGGCATGGCTTGCATTCTAGGGGAGACAAGCAAGGAGAGAGTAAAACAATAACATCGACTATGTTGTGGTACTGAAAGTTTCCCCTCTTTCTTTCACCAGTTTCACTGATGATTCTTTAGCTTGCGTCCAGAGAGGGATTAAAAGGAGTGGGAAAAGAAACTTCTAGAACCTCTTAAGTCTTTTTGGAGTCAATAACATTTCCCAAAAAGAGTTTGAACAAAAATCCTTAAAAATATCAAGATACAAAATATATATACACGTATATATTTTCATAATCAAAAGGGAAAGGACCAATGAGTGATTTTAAAAGTATATTTCCTCACTTAATTTCCATAGACTAATTCCCTTCATATAAATAAAACCTAAATCATAAAGGCAGTCATCCTCCCTTTCCATTTCAGCATTATTATTACTACCACCCCACAATTAAGGAAGGGCTTAACACTAAAAATAGTAGGATTTTCTCGTGAGTATCTGAAAACAAAAGTTTGTCCCATTGCCAAAACCTTCACACAAAATCCCATTAAACACCTAACATTTTTAATGACATGTCTTTACTTGTGGTACCTTAAATTGATGCCATTTAAGACTGGATATTCACATCTTTAATTTCTTTATAATCTATAGTTATCATCTTCCCCATTTAAAGTCGTTACTGATATAAGAATTAGTTTCACCTGAAAGGGCTTTGATCTAAACACATCATTCAATTGACTTCAATTAAATTATCATATTAGGCAACTACTGCGTGCAAGGCAGTGAGACCAAGGAAAGAAACTTCCTTTACAGTCAGAGGTTTTTAACTTGAGGTCTAGGAATGAGGAATGGAAAGGAAGGAAGGGAGGGAAGGGGGAGAGGGAGGGAGGGAGGGAGGGAGGAAGGGGGGAGGAGGAAGGAAGGAGGGAGGGGGGAAGGGGGGGAGAGGGGGAAGGAAGCAGGGGGAGGGAGGGAGGAAGGAGGAAATTGTATTTCTATATAATTCATTGCATTTGTAATCTTATTTGTTCTATTTTATGTTTTCAAAAACATTTTTCTAAGAAAGGAGTCATAGATTTCATCAGGTTTGTGACACAGGGACATTTAGAACCCCTGCATTGGCTATAGATGATCTTTCATGAAAGAATTTTTGTAAAGACTGCATTCTGGGGAAAGCTAAATTCCTACCCTGAGTTCCATCTGAAAATGTTCCATGTGGGCAAGGAGTACAAGAAGATGAGCCATTGTTATAAAAGCCTGGGTTGCAAGGTGGACAATCCCTCTTCTCTCCAGAAGGGGGAAGCCTCACAGCATCTGAAAGGTCCTCTTGGCATATCTTGGGCTCTATCCACTTGTACATTATCTGAGTCTGTAAGAAGAAGCACACAAGTCACATCTCAATGAAGTTTAAAATCTCTAATACCTAAAATGATCTCATCTGAAAATAGCTAGGACATATTAAAGTAACTGACAGACTGTGGTTCATGGTACAAAGGCTGCCATATAGTCAGAAAACAATGTAAAATCACAGAAGAAAGGGGAAAAAAGAAATTTGGGCACCAGTGAGGGATATCAGTCTATAAACTATTCTTCAAGGGTCTCTCTTTCCCTGATCATTTCAAGAAAATATTCCTTATGAAAATGAACCAGATATTATAGTAAGCATTTCGTTGGTATGCTATTATTTCATAACAGTTGGAAATTGATCAGTCTTTCTAATAGCTAATATTAAGTACACAAACAGGAGATGGAAGTTGACTAGAACATTTCACTTAGAGGCATGTAGGGATGGGGAGCTTTTCTTTCATTCTTTGGTATAAAGAATAAAAAACAAGGTATTTACATGTGTATTTTTAAATAAATTAAATATGTTATTAACTCATTTACCAATCTCATCTTTCATAAGGTAATCTAATTTAATTTTTTCTTTGACCTGATAGTTATTCTATTTTTTTAAAAAGTAGGAATGCAAGAAGAGACAGCCTTTTAAGAACATAGTTCCATTTAAAGGATTCCCAGCAAACATGTCCCAAAGGCAAAGAGAAAGGCCCAAATGAAAAGAGGAAACAAATTGAAATTACAGCTGCAAGAGAATTAAAAGTTTTCTTTCCTTAAAGATGCAGGCTTATCTAATAATTCTACCCTCTTCAGAAAACAGTCAAGTGGTAAGTCTAATAATTCTAGAAGGTGGGTTGATAAATCACAATTTCAATGTAAATCAGAATTTCAAAGGTTATTCTGAAAAGCTATTTTCAATGATAGAAACCCAGTAACAGAAAGCCCTTGTAGGTCATTGACTTTTTCCTCAAGAATCCCCTTAGGAAGATATAAAAGTCAACTTATTTCAACAAGGTTATTTAGAAAAAGACACATTGCTCAACACAGTTATAAATGGCATTTTTCTTTCTTAAATGGTCTCAGCTCTTTCAGCTCACACATTTTGGCCTCTCTAAGCAGTTCACTTTGACCAGTCATTGCACCTGTCTACCTCCATTTGTCATCTATAAAATAATGGGTAAGCTTTGCTTTACTGAGATGCTGAGAGAATCAGTTAACACCTAGCGATAAAGGGCTTTCAACTCTCTAGAAAAACCAGGGGATTTAATTAAATGAAATAACATTGACTACAGTTTAAATTGACTCATAAGGTGAAAAAGAAACCATATTGGGGGCATTAAGCAGTGCATTGTACTACTATAATGTTAAATTTAATATCAATTTCATATGTGTAACCCCAGTCCCAAAGTCCACCGGTACAGTCCTCTCTCACCTGTGTAAGGGTGCAGGGAAAAGCTGGGGCAAAGAAGGAGCTAGAGAGTCCTCAAATCTTCATAGAGCTTTCTTTGAGCCACACAATAACAGCCCTGTGTTACATAAAGGGGACAGCCCTTACAACATGTGGGGCCTTGCCACACACATATACATGTGTATGTATATATATGAATATATTATATATACATATATATATATATTTAATGACTTATCTCCTACCCACCAATCCAGCTACAATGATGACCCTACTTACTTACTGTTCCTCACACACAACAGTCCTTGTTTTGAGAAGCTTGCAGTTTCTCAACACAACACTTGAGGGCAGAGTCTGTTTTTTGCCTTTGCATCCCCAGTACTTAGCACTGCTTTCACCATATCTTTTTTTTTTCTTTGTGGAGTGGGGGGAAGGAAGGGCAACGGGGGTTAAGTGACTTGCCCAAGGTCACATGGCTAATAAGTGTTAAGTGTCTGAGGTCACATTTCAACTCAGGTCCTCCTGACTCCAGGGCCGGTGCTCTGTTCACTGCACCACCTAGCCATCCCTCTGTTCAGCATATCTTAAGTACTTAAAAAATGCTTGCAGAATGATTGACTCTATTAAAATGTTTGTATATGTCAATATTTAAGTTAATAATGAAAAAAATTTAAGATCCTAAGGAATATAAATCCTTGATACAGATAAAATTCAGAACACAACACACGAGTTGACCGAGGTTACACAATCAGGACCTATTGGAAGTGGGACTTGACCCCAGGTCTTGCCGGATTCAAGCCTGGCTCTCTACCATACTGCTTTTCTATATATTTAGGAGACTTAAGAATGATTGTTGATTGATTATTCCATCTTTGCCACAAGCATATAGAATCAGTCACAAAGGACCTTGGATGGCATCTAATTTAACTTCATTTTGCAGATGGAAAAACTAAGACCCAGACGGTTAAGTGAATTCAGCTAGCTAGCAGCAGAGCTGAGATTAGAAGTCTGGCTCTCTACAACAGGCTGCCTCTATCAAGAAAAACTGTCAAATTAAGATACATCATATGCCTATAGATAAACTGCCAAATTAATAACCCTAACAAAGAAGAAAATGAGACTGGCTTTCCTGGCACTTATACTCATCTATTTACATGTTGTATCCCTGCCAGTGAATGTATGCTGGATCATAATAGTCATAGATTTAGAGCTGGAAATAGTCTTTAACGATGATATAGTCTACCCCTTTCATGTTCTGTAGGAGAGGGTAGGAGAGGGACCCAACACCTACAAGAGGTAAGTGATTTGTCCAAGATCACAAAGGTAGCAAGTAGAATAAAAACCAGTTCTTCTAATTACAAGCACAATGCTCTTTTTTACAACTGCATGTTGTCACTTACTCTCCCTTTTCTAAGTATTGGACATTCTACCAGTCATACCTGTGCATGTGATTATACATACTTGGGGAAATAAATACTCCCATACAATGGAAGATCATTACTGAAATGAACCATGAGACAGATCCTTCTATAAGCAAATAATTATCCTGAAATTAATCTGCTTTGTGAATTTCTGATTTTTTTATGTTGAACTTTCTTAAAGGCGTGTGGCATATCTTAATTTGACAATTTCTCTTGATAAAGGCAGCCCTGCTGTAATGATACAGACTTGGGGTACTCCACTTGTGTATAGTAACCCCATCTACTTATTTCTATCCATACTGTTATCTGACAATTTATCCTGTTTCTCTCATTTAGGCTACAGGTCTCTTCAGAACCTTAAATTACATAGTATGCTTTTCCACAACAGACTGACAAATTACTACCATGAATATAGGGATTGAGATAGGGACTAGATCTTTGATTTAATTGTTATGGAGATTCCAGGATGAGGAAACTCCCTCTTCAAGCATTGTTAGTACCTCCTCTGCAACTTCCAGTCTTAGAGAGTTGCCTAGAGCCCTGAGCGGTTAAGTGAGTTGGTCGAGGTTACATAACCTATGTACCCATTGGAAGTGGGACATGATCCCATGTCTTCCTAGATTCAAGCCTGGATCTCTACCATAGTGCCTTCTTATGTATTTAGTAAACTTTTAACAAAAATTTAATGATAATATAATAATGATGGTGCCATACAATCAGGATAGAAATTTAGTTGCATGAAGTATATTTTGAATCAGCAAATATATGTTGAATCAAATTGAATTCCAACGCCTATGAAAAATTTCCCAACACAAGTTAAGGATCACTAAGTCCTCAAATAACTAAGGTTTTGTGTATTTTTTAGTATGTACAAAAGTCAACAACCTCTGTTTCATGCCTGAAAGGTGTCTCTTATAAAGAACTAAATGGCTACTCCTGTTCTGAAATCAACTCAAAGCTCTCCTCAGATGTTAAGAATGAAGCCATAAAGGAAAGCAGAAGAGAGCATGGCAGAGAGCACAGATACAGAAATGGCTGTGAACATTAGAGCTTCCTTATGAAATCACAAATTAGCTAAACCACAAGGAGAATGGCACACCACCATCGGTGGACAAGGTACCCTACCTACTAAGCACAAGTTCTATTTCTTTGTAAAAGACAAGATTAGGGCAAAGAATAGCACCCGGCATAAATGTCATAGAAATAATTCTTAAATCCAGTTAGATAAAATTCAATCTCATTCAATGAGCCTTTTGAAGACCCTTCTGTGTGTAAGGCACTGTGCTAGGAAACAAAGGTGAAATGAAAAATATTCCCTACTCTTCAGAAGCTTACATCCTACAGCAAGGATACACCATGTAAATAGATGAGCATAAATATGACAATTTGAGGTAGGAAAAGCCACAAATAACTAGCAGAGATTCTTAATCTGCAGTCTGTGCACTTCAAAAAAAATTTTTCATTATTACATTTCAACACTGTTTCCTTTGCCATGCTATGTGTTTTGCTTATTCATTTAAATACATTACTCTGAGGTGGGGTCCATAGATTCACCAAACTGTCAAAGCTTGCCAGAGATTTTAGAGAAAATTCCTTCTTAGGCATGGGTTAGACAGAAGGCTAAGGACCCTTACTGATGACATAAAAAAGGTTAAGTACCCTTGAACTGGGAAGAAGAGAAAATATCTCTCTTCCACAGGAAACACCACATGAGCTAAGATTTGAATGCAACTACAGATTCTAAGGGGTAGAGGTGAGAAGGGAGTGGATCCTGGGCATGGGAACAGACTTTTCAAAAGCACAGAGAAAGAAAATGGCATACCAACCTCAGGGAAAGGCAAGTAGTCTACCTAAGCTGGAAAAGAGAATACATGAAGGAGAGTAAAGCAATATATAAGGCTGGAAGGTTAGACTGGGGCCAGATTCTAAAGGGTTTTAAATAGTCTAAGGAATTTGTACTGTATCCTAGATACCACAGAGCCACGGAGGGGTTATGACATGGAAAAGCTTGATAATTATCATCAAGAATATACATGGAAGAGAGACACGTGACTAGCAATTGGCCCCAGAGGGTTGGATTAGAAGTGATGGATAGAAATTGCAAAGAGGCCAATTTAGACTTATCCTAAGGAAAAACTTCTCAATAACTGTTGTTGTTCAGTCATTTTAATCATGTCCGACTCTTTGTGACCCCATTTGGGGTTTTCTTGGCAAAGATACTGAAGTAGCTTGCCATTTCCCTCTCCAGCTCATTTTACAGATGAGAAAACTAAGGCAAACAAGGTTAAGTGACTTGCCCAGGGTCACAGAGCTAGTAAATGTCTGGCCTAATTTGGACTCACAAAGAGAAGTCTTCCCTATCTCTAGACCCATTGCTCTATCCACTGTATCACTTAGCTGCCCCTCTCAACAATGAGAATTGTACAAAATTGGAATGGGCTGCCTTGGGAGGTGCTATATTTCGGCTCACTTGAGGTCTTCAAGAAAAATCTTGCCAGCTATAATCAATGAGATAATTTTTTTTTCCAGGAAAGAGTCGCACAGAACTGAGGACTCTTGTTGATCTGAAATTCTGTGATTCTGTCACTCCAGGTTTAGGATGATCACCTGGGCAACTGTGAGGAAGACAGATTTCAGAAGGAAGAGCCTGGAAACTAGGAGTCTATCAGTGGCCTATCGCCTTCATCCACTAGGGTTGTGTAAGTGAAGAAGAGGAGATAACTAGGAGGTTGGAATGAACTGAGACTACACTAAGGATGAGATAATAAAGGAGCCAAGGGAAAGTGAAGGTTCAAGTATGACTCCATTTTTATAGGCCTGAATGTATAGAAGGATTGTGGGACGCCCAACAGAAATCGTGAAGTTTAGAGGAAGGATAGTTATAAAGTAGTTCCCAATGTTTTTTTGCTCCATAAACTCTCATAACCTTTTGATTTTTTTTAAGGTGTTAACACTCTGGCAGGAATTGGGCATGAATATATAAAACTATATCCATAATGTAAGTATGTAATTCGGCAATTATTTACTACTTTATGTAATGTTAAGAATATTTTGTACAGACTCATCACACCATTGTCATGAGCCCCAAGGAGTTCATGAACCACTAAATGAAAACTACCAGAGCACAGGATTATAAATTCTATTGTGGACATGTTAAGTACGAGATTCCTTTGGGACATCAAGCTAGAAATACCTCAAAAGTAGTTGGTGATTTGACACTAAAACTCAGGACAGAGGCTAGAGCTGCATCATAAGTAAAATGATGATGGTTAAACACATGGGAATCAATGAGATCACCAAGATAGAGTGAAAAGGGAAGAAAAGAAGACCCAGGAGAGACCCCTGGGGAACATCCAGAGTAAGAGGCACACGGATTCTAACAAAAGAGCTGAAAAGGAGCAAAAAGGAAAGTAGAAAAATAGGAGAAAGAAAGTACAGTTATTCCCTTCCACATCATGGGGATTAGGGGCACAGTGCCCACTTGATCTGGAAAATCCATGTAAAATTTTTTGGCCCTCCCTCCATGCCAGAGAAATCTGAATTATTATGGTATTAAAAGATAAAATATGCTGATATTATACAATACTATTCACACATATTTTATGAATTTCTGAGTTTCTAAACATTTTCTGTATCATCTGCTGGGCTTCTTGACTTTCACAAAACTCCCCAAAAAATCCCATTTAATTCCTCATGCCGA
Organism: Petaurus breviceps papuanus; assembly: GCF_028583685.1. Classification (NCBI taxonomy): domain Eukaryota; kingdom Metazoa; phylum Chordata; class Mammalia; order Diprotodontia; family Petauridae; genus Petaurus; species Petaurus breviceps. The sequence continues at coordinate 8,040,935 of NW_027186540.1, read as the reverse complement.
ACCCACAATATATTGAAACCACAATAGGGAAAGTCACAATGTGGAAGGGATAACTGTAGGGTCACAAAAAGAGGGACTATCTAGAAAGAAAGTGTTGGTTAACCACCTAGTGCTACAAAGAGGTCAAAAAGAGGAGCGAAGAGAAATGGCCATTGGGCTGACCAGTTAAAAGATCTCTGATAACTGCTAACTTTGGGGAGGAAAAAAATTCAGTTGAATGTATTCAAAGGTGAAAGGGAGCTTAATCGTCAGTTAGTCCAAGCCCCTCATTTACCAATGAGGAAACAGAGGTTCAGAGATATGTAGTTACTTATCCAAGGTCAAATAATTTAGTGGCAGAGGCAGGACTGAAACCCCAAATAAGGAACTCTAATTCCAAATCCAGGAGACCTCTTCATGTTGAAAGTTGTTGTTTAATTAACTATCCACTAGGTAGCACACTGACCTCCTCATAAATTTAATAACACAACTCAAAAGGCAGAAATATGTGAATGATTTGGCTTACAGTGATCTATTAAACACACTGAAAATACTTGTTTCATGAAATAATAATTTAAAATAAAAGTTCATATAAATAGTTCAATAAAATGGACATTGTGAATAGTTGTAGCATCTATTTGCTACCTTCTCATTTGATATTTTAAAGGCTCCCTACTATAGAAAAATTGAGTCTCAACACATATCTGCTGAAACTTGCCATTAGATGTTTAGATTTATGAGTAAAATTGCTAGACCTGTGAACTTAATACTTACACTAAGCTTGCAGATGTAGTTTAAAAGAATCAGAGACCTACAAAGTTCTTCCGCTTTTTCCTAATTACATTTATAAATGGCATCACACCTTTCCTAGATGATTACATAGTCAAATGATAATATAATAATAGGAAACCAAGAATGATACCACATTCAATTAATTTTGAATTCACTGCATATTTCATTTAGATCCAGATCAATTATTAATTTGCATGAGATTGAGTTATCTTCCCATAAGACTTTGTGATTTTGGCCTTTCATGTACCTTCTTTGTAATACAATAAAGACTCAGTCTAGATATAGTAAAATTTTATTGATTTGGTAATAATTAATATTAAATTAATGATCATTCTGTGGTAGAGTTAGTTGAAATTTATTTTACTAGTAATTACTAGTAATTTACTAGTAATAATTCACTATGTTAATACAATTAAACTTACAGGGAATAGGCTTTAAAAAAAACTTTTTTAACAAAATCCATCTTAGTGCATGATTTAGTACATATAGCTCTGGACTCTGAATCAGAAGACCCAGTTTCCTATCCTACCTTAGACAATTACAAACTGGGTGACCTTAACCAAGTCACACAGTTTCTCTGTATCTCAGTTTCCTCATCCACAAAATGACGGCATTAGGATCAATAATCTAAAGTCACTTCCCTTTCTAAATCTATGATCCTATGATCCAAGTTAACCACAACAATCTTATTAAAGCAAGAACTTCTCTTGAAAATGCTTTGTTAGTTAGCAGTTGTTGCTTTAAGTTGCTGTATGTATTTGGAAATAATAAACCAGTTTGTAGCTTTAAAATATATTATAATTTAGATATTTGACTAATTCAAATAAGCCTCCCTCTGAGTTACAACAGACTGATAAGGTTTTACTATGTTGTGAATATTAATATAGTTTTACTGATAAATTCTCAAAAAAAAATCATTCTCTGGAAACTTGACAAACCAAGTTATCATTAAAGTATAATTATCACTAAAGTATAAATGTGAAGACCTAGTATATAAGAGACTAACTATGCCCTGTATTCACCGCCTAACAAGCTCAGAAGCAATTTATTCCCCAAATGAAAAAATAGATGAGAAACTTGCCCTTTTTAATGCTATTTTTGCTTTATTCATGCAGTGTCTCAGGATTCTTTAATTAAGAGAATGGCAGGGAAACTTACAGAGTCTATAGACACATTCTCCCTCTGGCAAAGTACAGTTTTATGCTGATTACTTTGCATTTGCTAATGCAATTATACTGCCATTTGCCAAAAACTGCATTACCCAACAGCTGCATGGTTTTTAACTGATGAAACCCTCTATGGTACAAAAAACTTAAAGAGCTGTAAGATATTAGTTCCCTGTGATTTAAAGTATAAAATTTGGAGTTACAACTTTAGAAATGACTATTTCTAGAAGAAAAAAAGAGTTCTTGAATGCGTAATGCTTAAATTCATCTTCTTGTTACTGACTCTGGAAAGTGAAGATTTGGGTTCAAAGCAAACCTCTGATGTTTACTACCTGTACAATCTTGGGCAAGTCTATTAACTTCTTTGGGTCTCAGTTTCCTCATCCACAAAATGAAAGAACTGGATCAGAGGTCCCCTCTAGCCACAGATCTAGGATCCTATCATAGAGTAACTTGACTCAACTCCCTGGTGAGTAAATACGAGGAGGCTTAAATTGATGGGTTGTTGGAGGGTTTATAACAACTGTACCTTTCCTTCATCATCACATGGAGTATGAATCTGAAAGTAGTCTTTTTGTGTACAAGGAGGGCGCTCCATACATTGACTAGATCCTTCATCTGCAATGTAAAAAAGTGAGTTTCAGAAATGGAGCATTTCCTTTTGGAAGCCAGGAGACAAAGGGAAATAATTGAATCAGCAAGTGAGATTGAAATGGATTCTGATTACCTCTAAGACAAAAGGGATGCTGTTCTTAGCATCTTTTAGAGTGAGAGGATATTGAAAAGGTAGTTTCTTTTTCTAAAGACCAATATTATTCAAGCATCCTTCATTACAATTGGCTGTTTTACTATCGTAACAAACCTTTTCTGAGAGCATTGTATTTAGTCACATTTTACTCTACCCAGATACTGGGAGCTCTCTGTTTCGAGAAGGCCACAGGGAAGAGTCGGATCCCACAGTGTTGAAGGAAAGGCATAGTAACAAAGGAGAAACTGAGGACAAAAGGTATGAAGAAAAAGAACTCAAACTGCTCTCTCACTTTATAGGCTGGCCAAGAAAGACTTTCATATCACCCTTTGCATTTTGGTATTCTGTGCATTTACATAATATAAAAATCCTATTCAGAAAGAAAACATAATTCCTCGTAAGAATATCCCTACCTGCAAACTGGGTGTCTTCTTTACATTTTATGCACTCTTTAGCTCCTTTCTCAGAATAGGTGTTTCTAGGGCAAACCTGGCAGTTGGATAAACCTGGCTTGTCACTGAATGTGCCTGGCTTGCAGGGAAAACATTCTGATGTGTATGCAACACCTGTGAAATAAAAGAATAGAGACTGAATGGGAGCAAAGATATAATACCACCCAGAGAAAATGTCAGTTTCATCACCGTGATATGATGGTACATTGAATAGAAAGTCAGATTTGGAGTCAGAGGAATAGACTTTGAATCACAGTTCTGCCCCTTTCCACCTCTATGACCTTGGCAATTTACTTCACCTCTGAGCCTCAATTCCCTCCCCTGTAAAAGAAAGGGTTTGAGCTAGATAAAGTCTAAGGTCCTTTCCATGTCTGAATCAATGATCCTATAATTTTCTGTACTCATTCTCTCCTACTGCCATCACCCTAGTTCAGATATTATCTCTCATTTGGAATTTTTTCATATCCTTCTAATTGTTCTCCTTGCTTCTAGTCTCTTTCCTATCTAATCCAAACTTTACACAACTGCCAAAGTAATCTTACTAATCCATTGAGCTAATATAACACCACACCCCTTATCAAAAACCTTCAAGAGCTCCCTATACCCTCTGGAATAAAATAAATACTCCAAGGACCTCCACAATCTCAAGCTAGCTTTGTAGCTTTCTCACATAACTACCCTCTTGTATAAGAGATAAAGATATGTGATAAAGCCAAAATACCTTTGTGTGGGCTTTTTCCCCTTCCTAATATGGTCTCTCACCCACATTTGCACATGTTGAAATCCTTCCCTTCTTTCAAGCACAAGCTTAGGCACTACCTTCTCAAAAAAAGCCCTCTCTGATCCCCCCTAATTATAAGGGATCTCTCCCATTATTAATCTTCCATATTTACATGACAACTTTCACTACCTTCTACCCAATGATCTCACAGTCAATGATCTCACCACTTAATTTAAGATGAAAAAAAGAAGTCATGACCTTCTTTATTTCCTCTACCCATCACTTAAAATTCCTCTATATCTTCATTTACTCTCGGCATTTGCTCCACTCCCTGAGAATCACAGATCCAGAGACCATGTAATACAAATTTCATTTTATATGTGAGGAAATTTGGGCCCCAAAAGATTAAATGATTTGCATGATACCCACAGATTGTAAAAGTCAGGGGCAAAATGTGAACCCAGGCACTCTAAACATTTCCTCTGTGCTCCTTGCACTGGACAAAGGACGAAGGGGTCCTTCTTACAAGACAAACTGTTGTACTCATGTCATGACTGAGGGCAAAGACACAAAGTTCCAATATATCAAAAAATATTCACAGCAGCACCTTTTTATGATAGCAAAGAACTAGAAATAAACTGAATGCCCATTTACAAATGTAATGAGATATCACTGTGCAGTAAGAAACGACAAATAAGAAGTATTCATCGAACCATGGAAAGACTTATAACGAATTAACATACAGGTGATAAGCAGAATCAAAATAACAAATATACACAACAATTACAATAATGTTAGGGGAAAAGTCACTCAACTCCAAGTTAATGAAAAGACAATAATAGTCCCGGAGAGCAGATAACAAAAAATAACTATCCTCTAAGAAGACACTGAGGAAGAATGTTGTATACTTGACAGAAGTGATCATTGTGTGGGGTGTTTATGCATAACTTTTCCTTTGTTATACCAGAGGGTTCAATTGGGGGTAAAGGGAGGAAAAGATTATATCTAGAAGTATATGTCAATGACACTAAATTTTACTGGTCAAAAGGTATCAAGAAAATTTAATTTTCAAAGAAAGAAAAAACCTTCACTTGACCCTGCTGTCCCCTCAAACTAGTATCTCATATCATCTTTTCCCTGTCTCTGCCAAACTATTGGAAACACTGGCTGCCTCTGCTTCTGTTTTCCATTGCTGGATTCAGCTTTTATCACCTAGATAGGGTTTTCTCTCAAAGCTCTGTCCTGGGCCTTCTTTTCTTCTTTCTCAACTAACAGATCTTGACTTTTTTGTTGGATGTACCCCTTTGGCAGTCCAGTGAAGTCTACCTCTTCTCAGCTTTTTTTTTTTCATTCATAATTGAAGGAAAAGTTAAATTTCAGTTAGATGGTTTTTAAAAGTGTTTTTCCTCCCTGGGTCCCTAAAAACCTATCCATGGACCCCTTGAGGCTTAAGAATCCATGCTCTAAGAACCAGGAGAATGACTTATAACAAGACTAAAAATTGGGAAGAAAAACTACTTTGAAAGACTGGTGAATGCACTGATTAGCCATGACTCCCAAAGACTAATGACAAAACTTGCTTCTATAGAGTTGATGAGCTAGAGGTGAAGAATGAGACAAACTTTCAGAAATGGTCAATATGTGTATTTTTCTTGACCATGCTCATTAGGTGAAAGGAAATGTTTTCAAAAAGAATGGGGATGGGGATGATCATGATACAAAATGACAGGAACATTGATGAAGTATTTTTTGAAAGTGGAAGTTCTGAGAGAAATGCAAGCAAGCAGGACATCTTTGGTACTAACATGCTGACTGTATTTTATGTCCAAATTTTAAAAAGCTGTTTTTAATGGAGATTCATGGTTTCATGGGTAGTCCACTTTTTTCTATTCTTTATATATGGAAATCCTAATTTTCTGGTGTTTGACAGGTTCAGGATAACAAAAAATTATATTATAAATGGTGCTAAATTTGTGAAAAAGGAGAATTGTTTTAAATCAAATTCATACAGTTAAATGAAGTCTTTCTTGTATATAAACTTCCTCTTCCTTTGTCCACTTCTTTGCATGGATACCCTGATTCCAAAGACTCCAAGTGATTCGGACACTATTATGCAACATGGAATTGAAAGTCATGAATATTATGTTCATCTCATGCTAAAATTTCTTCTGCCTTTGGCATTACTCTCAACAAACATTCCTTGGGAATTTCTAAACAGCATCTGGTGTGCCACAAGATATCAGCCAATTGAGCCCAATTTCTAAAGAATATCTATCTGTAACACACAATTTTTTCTAATGCCTAGTTTATTTATATGTAACCAATAGTAACTTCACATTTTATATCATTTAAATAGCTATCAAATTAAATTGCATAGTATCTTGCAAATAAATTCTTTTACCCCCTTAGAAAAAAAAACACCCATCTAGACTCTTTCACGATGATCTTATCTACCCTCTTAAGATTCAATTATCACCTCTAGACAGGATAGTAATAGTGACAGAACCAAGGAATTCCTTTAGATGAGGAAACTTCCTCTACCAGTTCCTGTCAACACCTTCTCTATATTTTGTAGTATTAAAGAGTTGTTCAGATGACTGGAAATTAAATGATTTGCCCAGAGTCACAAAGCTAGTAGGACTTGAACTCAGGTCTTCCTGCTTCTATTTCCCCATGATACTACTCTGATAAAAGTGCTAATTCTAGAGCTCATATACACTCGGCACTAACTTCACCCTTTCTGGAGCCAAGGGATGTATACATTTATCAGAATATCAGCCATGGCTCCTTTCGCCACTGTTCCCTCCTATTTGATTGCTAAAGCTACATCTCCAGTTCTATTCTCTCTTCAAAACTCCATTTCTTCATTACCAACAACTTGGTGGATCATCTAAATGTCTCAAAAATATCTAAAACTCAATATTTCAAAAGCAGAACTCACCTTCTTTCTCTTTTCCTCTCCTTTATTTCAGTTGATGGTGCTCACAAGGTACCCAGGTTTAAAACATTGGAATCGTCGTTGACACTTCTCCCTCACCTTTCATGTCCCATCAGTTAATCGATGGGTTGTCAGTTCTGCCACCACAGTGCCTCTTATATCTGTCCCTTTCATCTTCATTCATACATCCACCATCCTAGTTCTGCACAATTCTCCCTCTAATGATTGTGATCACCTCCAGATTGAGCTACCTTATTCAATCTCCACTTATGCAACCCACCATATATACAGATGCCAAAATATTCTTCCTAAGGAACAGTTCTTACCAGGACACTTCCTTGCTCACAAACTTCCATTGCCTTTAGGATAAAATACAAATTTCTAGGCTGGCATTTAAATCAAACACAATTTGGCTCCAACCTATCATTCCAGCCTTATTTCATGAATCCCTTCATTTGCACTAGATTGGAGCCATATAGTACCACTAGCCATTTCTCCAATTTGGTATTATCCTGTCTACTACTTTTATGTTCTCACATTCATTGCACTTCATATTGAAAACATGCCCCCTCCTGAGCTCCATCTTTCAAATTCATTAAACTTTTGGCAAGATACTGGTCAGATGCCACCTCCTATTCAAAGTATTCTTCAATCTCCCCAGTTATCAGCCTTTTTTCCCTCATCAAATTGCCTGGTGCTTTCTTGTCTTTACATAGTAGCTGATTAATGTTGGTTATGTTGACTGAATTAACGTCTTCTACTCTTACTAAAATGAAAGCTCCCTGACAGTGCCTTATCTCATCTTTGAATCTTTAGCACCCAGCACAGCACTGCACATGTTATCCTATGACATTGCAGATGCTTAATAAATGTAGATCTATTGAATAGCATCTAATAGACTCTTGTACCAAAAGTTAATTGAAGGGGAAACTAACAAGTTGAAATTCAGTGTTCTTTCCACTGTGTCATCCTCCTCACACAGGGTGGTACAATGAAAAAAGTCACTGAATTTAGAATTGGAGCAACTGTGTTCAAAACTCAGCTCTGCCACTGTATGACCCTGGGCAATTCTCTAGGCCTCAGTTTCTTCATCTATAAAATAAGGAGATTGGACTAGACAGCCTTTAAAGTCCCTTCTAGTTCTAAATCTTATTTTTAAAACCAAATTATCTATGTGATTATAAGCCACCAGTGTCTACTTACTCAGCCAAGTGAGCAGGATCATCAAAGCCAGGTGCTTGGAAAATTTGCAATGGACAGAGTTCTAGACTTGCAGTCATAGATTTTGAATATGAATCATTCATTACCCTACCACCTCTTAATATCTGCATTCATAGTTATTGTTTGCTTAGTCTTTTATAATATTAGCCTTCATTCCTCACAGAAAAGTTCTTGGTGTATATTCTAGGAACATGTCATACAACAGGAAGAAACAAACCTAAAATTTGGCTATCACTTATCTAGAAAGTAAATTAATCATAAGCATAGGATGAATGGTTGATTACATACAAGATTCTAAAAAATGTTTCACTTTATAGCTCTTCTGTCTGAAGCCATACTAAACCTTTGGGACCAAATCAGGAACCAAGTTACTTAATCTCTCTCTGGGTCTCAGTTTCTTCATCTAAATATCAGGTACTATCCCCTTCTTATGTGAAAATTTGGGTTACTAAAAGAGGCAGAAAAATAACAATGGTGTAAGAAAAACTAATAAAATCCACTTGTAAAGAAAAACAGTTGGGGTGGCCAGGTGGCTCAGTGAGTAAAAGCACTGGCCCCAGAGTAAGGATGACCTGGGATCAAATCTGAGCTCTGATACTTAGCACCACACCCAGAAATAACTGGCCATGTAACCTTGAGCAAGTTACTTAACCCCAATTGCTTTAAAAAAAAAAAAAGAAACAGAAACACAATCACTCAAGTAAAATATAAAGGAGATATAGACCATTCTGAGAACCAGAAAGAGAAATCTCTCTCAGATAAATGTACTGTGAGGATGGTTTCAAAGCATCATGGTCCATCAGCTCATTTGCAAGTAAATTGTTTTTAAAGTTTTAAAGGTTGTATCTGACAAACTTAAAAATCAAACAACTGTTTGGGAACTGTGGGAGTGGGTTAAGGACTGTTGGGTTCATATATGACACAAAAGTAGATTTCTTGAGTTTTATCTCATGAGGTAGAGTTGAATCACTGAGCTCCCAGAAGCCTTAATTTAAGAGCATAAGAAGCCAGAAGGAGAAGAAGCCATAAAAAGAGATAGACAGAAGAAACGAGAAAGTAAGTTGAGCTCTGAAGAAGTCATAAGAATCCTGGGACTCAATTTAGAAACTGACAGGAACCAAGGTGACTGGAAGGCTTTGTAGCTGCATTTTGGCGAATTTGTTGATTGCAAGAGAGGCATTATTTTATGATTAGCTGGGAAAAGACTGAGTCAGCTGAGAAAGTTCTTCAACTGATGATGTGGAGAAAAGCTGAATCCTGCAGCTGTTAGAGGGTTGAGTTTATAGAGCTCCAATGCCATCTATAGCCTGAGAGAAGGGAAATTTCTCAGGGGTCCTTGGTTGCCTTTTATTACCTTTTCTGGTTTGAGAAGTAAAAAGAGAAGGGAAAACACAGGCTTTTCATCTGTTTTGCTGTAAAAAGAGGACTGGTTTTGCTGAGAACCCACTGGATAAAGCAAAATTTCCTTGCCATTTGTAGACCTGAAAAGTTTAGCAGCTCTCTGGCTTACAGGAACTACCTGTCACTGAAAAAAAAAAACATAACACTTTTTTTTTACCTTCCTGTTAAGAGGTGGCTGTGAGCTAAAAGAACTTGACACCACTTCATAAGCTCCAGAGCAGAAGAGGAGTAAGCTTTTTCAAGCAGTAAAGCAGTGAAGACCAGAAAGGTCTTGTAGAGAAGTAGCTTCATGCAGTATAAATTAATCCTGAGGAGACCAAAGACATCAAAGCCTATATTTCAGAGATGTGAGTTGCCCCTATGCACATGGGTTTCCCTATTAATGTGTCTACCTGTTAGGATGCTAGGATTCTATAAATGTATGTCCCCAGTTTCCCATAGACACCACATACATTGGTAAAAGAATGGGACCCAAGTTTATGGGTCAACTGTAAATGTTTCAAATATTGCTGCTCTGGGAGTAAAATTTATAATTATTTTGTGAAGAATCAAATTTATGATTACTCCTAGTCTTTTCTTCTGAATAAATATTATGACTATTATTTTATTGCTTTTGTCTAATCATTTAGTAAACAGTTTATAGTTAAGAGAGTCAATGATGTCACAATCACTGATTAAGTGTAAGGAGGAAGTACAATGGTAGTGTCTCAGGATACATACACACACACACACACACCTCTTTGTCTCCCTGCTGTTACCCTCTAGAATTCTGAGAAAACAAATAATAAGTTGCAGTCATGTGGCTATATTGTACCTTACTCTGCTCCTCAACACCAGACCTTCTGGAATAAAAGGCAGATTGGAATGATTGAGTCAGCCCAGAGAGACAGAGACAAAAAAAGAGAAATAGAGACAGAGGACAGAAAGAGATAAATAAATATACACACAGAGACGGGGAAACATTACTCCTGGGAAACATATAAAATAAGGAAGTTATACTACAGGATTCCTAAAGTGCATTCCAACTCTTAAGTCTTGAATCCTGTGATTCTAACAATACACTGATTAAACTGTTTTCTGTCCTGATGTGTGATTCCTGACTTGGCCAGCAGATGTCCTTATTCACTAATGTTAAGTACCTCTAGCATTGTCTGAACCCAAGTCATTCAAGAGTGGAATTGTACATTTAAGAGATTCACTGTTTCAATAAAAAGTATCCTTTGTGCTGTCTGAGTTCAAGCATGCCTACATCAGCATGTTTTGTTTTGTTTTTCTGTAACAGCCAGAACCGCAGGAGACAAAGAGAGAAGCACTGATCTTGCTGTTAAGGGATAAGCCCAGGAGGAGGGAGAGGTTTTCATTTTCACCTTCCATAGTTGTATTAATGGTTTGTGACATTTTACATTTTCATAACACTCCTCTTGCCTACGAACATACTCAGTTTTCCTTAAATATAAAAATGCTTCCTCCAGCGCTACTCACCCAAGCATTCTCTCCATTGCCTCCATATTCATTTATCCCTTGCAATCTGGCTTCCATCTCTTCGCACCTTTCTGAAACTGTCCCTACAAAACTCACCCATAACCTCCTAACTGCCTAATTAAATAGCCTTTTCTCCTTGGTGTTAATTTATCCTTGGTTCATCCTTGGGATTTCTGTAGTATCTGTTCCAGTAGTATCACTCCACTTACCTTTTAGTATCATAAGATCATAGACTTACTAATAATAAGGTATTAATAAGAATAATAACATTTACACAGTGGCTGATGATTTGCAAATAGCGCTATAAATATCTCATTCTTATATTTGTAAAAACCCTGGGAAGTTATTATTGTTCTCATTTCACAGATGAGGAAACTGAGGCTGAGAGAGATGAAGTGACTTGTGGTCTATCCCTGCCTTGGAATGAACCTTAAAGGTCATCTAGGTACAGCATTTTACAGAAGAGAGAACTGGGGTCCAGAGAAATACATCAGCATGCAGGTATTAAGCAGCAGAGACAGCATTTTAATCCAGGTCATCTGACTCCAAATTCTATGTTTTTCCCACTGTGTTTTCTTTTTATGGTTAATCTCTCCTTGAGTTCCATGACCTTGTACTCTCCCAGTAATACTCCTGGTTCTCTGACTGTTTCTTCTGTCTACCTCGATGGTTCTTCTTGCTCCTTCTATCTTCTACATGGAGAATTTCTGGTCTATTTCCTCTCTATTTTCTCCCTTGCTAGTCTTATCCTTTTACTATGGCACTATTCAGATGACTTCTAAATCTACAGCTCAGACCTCAGTGCCAGCCTCATTTCTTCAACTGCATATCACATTTATGTACCTAGATATATTGCTTTATTCTTCAAACCCAATACCCCTAAGAAAAAGAACAGATTTTGAGATGGCTAGGTGGCACAGTGAATAGAGCACGGGCCCTAGAGTCAGGAGGACCTGAGTTCAAATCCGGCCTCAGACACTTGACACACTTATTAGCTGTGTGACCTTGGGCAAGTCACTTAACCCTAATTACCCTCCAGGAAGGAAGGAAGGAAGGAAGGAAGGAAGGAAGGAAGGAAGGAAGAAGAAAAAGAACAGATTTCATTATCTTACCATGTGTCCCATTTTCATTCCCACTGTCACCAATGGAACTCAGACCCTGCTTATCTCTCACTTCAACTGCTATAAAAGTCTACCCTGTTTTCCCTACCTCCAGTCTTTCTCTCTTCTAATCCATCTCCCATACACTTTCATAATGCAGAAATATAATCACCATTCTGTGGCTCCAAAGATTCAATGGGGTCATTAGAGCCTATCAGTTGAAATCTTCATACCGGCATTCAAGTCCCTTATCTAGCAGCAGTATTCTTTTTTCACATTGCATACCTTCACACAGACTATGCTCAAGAAGAAAACAAAATCTGACCACACACTATCTCCCAAGCACAGCTTGTATATCCTTGCCTCCATACCTTGGAATGTGCTCCCCCATCTCTCCACCAATTAAACTCCTACTCATCTTTCAAGGCCGATTTAAATGCTACCTTCTCCATGACGCTGCTCCTCATTCTCACTGCCGAGATTTATTTTTTTCCTCCCCTAGACTGCCATAGACAGCACTTTGGACCTCTCTTACAAGTATAAATAGGCTCTGTTCCGTCTGAACCACAGCTGGAGGAATGCATTGAACTCTGGTTATTCTTTAAGAAAGAACATTGAACAACGAGAGGAGGAACCATCCAGAGAAGGGCAATGAGGATGGTGAGAGACCTCAGAACTGTGTCATCGGAAGATCAATGAAAAGAACAGGAGACTTTGATCTTGCGGAAAAGAAGACAAAAAAAGGAGACGAAGGACGAAGACCTCATGTACGGAAGGGAAATTAGACTTGTTCTATTTTGGTCCAAGAGGACAATCTAAGAGAAAAGGCTAGAAATCAGAGAGAGGCAAATTTGGGATAAATTACGAGAGAACTTCTTAATAATACAAGGTAAAGAACAGTGGAATGGGCAGCTCATGAACGTCAGTATCACTGGAATTCCTCAAGAATGCTGTAGAGGTCAATTCCAGTAGAGGTCTAGGCAATGTCTTCAGTTCCAACCACCTCTAAGATTCTTTCATATATCTTATCTTTATCACTGGATTGCATCCTCTTTTCAGGCAGGAAAAATAGCTATTAATCTTTGTATTTGTCCCAAGTGTCTACAACACTGTTCTACACAGAGTAGGTTCTCAATAAATGTTTAAGTTAAATCACAGGACATGTTCTTATCTTTTGAGGAAGTGGCAATAAAATGGTATAAAAAAATAACATTCTACAAGCAAGAAATCAATTGGCAAATAACAAGGAACAAGCCTGGGTTCTCCTTACATCCAACCTGGCACATAATGCATTAATTCACTTTGATTCATCTTTCAAAAAACTGTATCAAGCTACATGTAGCATATATATATAGATAGCTACATATATTAGCTCACCATACCAAAAACAGTTTTTAAAAAGTTAAAGAATGGGAGACAGAAGCACATCTTATCTACTAGCAAATTAAAAAGATAAATATATTAGTATCACATGGTGGGGGGAGGGAGTATGTGATGAATATACCTTCAATAGTGATGTTTTTCACTAGTACAGGTTTCACCACTTTGGAACCCATGAGGATCCCCGTGGTCCTCCAGTATAATATGTTTGTGCCTGATTTTAACATGACCTGTAAAGATAAAAGAAAGTCACTGCAACCAGGCAAGTCTGTATTGTTTCAAAACATATCAGAAAGTTTATAATCTCTTCACTCACACTATTTTCTTTTTTTTTCTAATTTATTACTTATTAACATTCTTTTTTAAAATTTGAGTCCCAAATCCTCTCCCTCCCTTCTACCCCTCTTCCCCCCATTAAGAAGGTAAGAAATGGGATATCAATTACTCATGTAAAATCATGCAAAACCTATTTCCAAATTAGCCATGTTGCAAAAAAAAAAGCAAGAAAAAATGAAGTCAAAAAGTTATGCTTCAATATGCAGTCAGGCTCCATCAGTTCTACCTCTGGAGGTAGGTATCATTTTTCATCATAAGTCTTTTTGGAAAATTCTTGGATCATTACATTGATCAGAATAACTAAATCACTCACAGTTGATCATCCTCATAATATTGCCATTACTATGTACAGTGTTGTGGTTCTACCCACTTCATTTTGTATCAGTTCATGTAAGTCTTCCCAGGTTTTTCTGAAACCATCATGCTTATCATATCTTATAGCACAAAAATATTCCATCACAATCATATACCACAACTTGTTCAGCCATTCCCCAGTTGGTGAATGTCTCCTCAGTTTCCAATTCTTTGATACCATAAAAAGAGCTAGTATAATTATATCTGAACATATAGGTCCTCTTCCTTTTTCTTTGGTCTCTTTGAGATTCAGACCTAATAGTGGTATTGCTAAGTCAAAGGATACACACAGTTTTATAACTCTTTGGGCATAGTTCCAAATTGCTCTCCAAAATGACTGGGTTATCACCATTACCTACTATATAATAACAAACTCATTCATCTAGACCAGGGATGGGGAACCTGCAGCCTCAAGGTCACATGTGGTAATAATTAATATAAGTTAATGATCGACCTTGTTTGTTATGTATGTATTATTATTATTTGTTTTGTGATTTTGTGATCCTTGGGTGAAGCCTTTTGGTGGAGCCCAAATTTTACAGAACAAATCCTTTTATTAAGGGTATTTGTTCAGTGAAGTTTGAATTCAAAGGGCCTTAATTAAAGACCTAGAGGGCCACGTGTGGCCTCAAGGTTTCGGGTTCCCCACTCCTCATCTATACTCTACCAATTTAATTCAAAACTAGCGACACAGACTTCAGAGATATGGGCTCTAACTGAAATTTACCTTAATACTATCTATGAAGGGTTTGCCAAGTTATTTAATAGGGTGAACAAGATGAGGAGGAGGTGGGCTTTTCCACTTCAGAGGCTAAAAAGGAAATGATAACAAAATCCTTTATTTGAAATATTTGTTTACACTAAAGGCCTCTTTTTAGAGTGTGAAAGTCTCAACCCTATATTTATCTACACAGTCAGCAGCTACTCATAAGTGCCTCTGAGAGCTCTGAAAACCAAAAGGTAAATAATGAGCCTGTTTGCTTCTTGGGAAACCACTCATTTCATTAACTGTGGAAGAAACAACAGCAGGTGACAAGAGTGTAGTGTGTCACACTATTAAAATCTACTTTCCTAGGTTTGATTTCCTAGCCTGATACCCCAAGTTCCACCTAGCACAGAGCAGCCAGGCCTTTGATCCAGGGCACCAACTTCTGGTGATGGAGTTCTTCTTCCCCCCCCGCCCAGGGACTGACCCTCAGTGGGGCCTGGGAGTGAGGGGAAAGAGATCATGGAAATGCATATCCTTCTCTCAGCAGTCACACCTTTGGCAGGGCACTAAGAGACATGGGAAGACTACCACTAAAAGGAATCCTGCCACTCCCCACTTCCATGCCCTGTCTTGTATTCTACCTCCAGAGGATTCTGTACCTATCACTTCCCAGGCCTATGTGCCCTACCACTGCCCTGCTGGTACAATCTCACCTGATTGGGTCATACTTACCTGACCTGAGGACCTGCAACAGGCAGGTATGGGCTCAAGCAGGCCTCTTAAAGGTGTCCAGGTCTCTGTTCTACATTTGCTGCAGCTGCAGCCCCAGGCACTGGAAATGTCACATATGACTGTGCTGATACCTAAAGTTGTTTTCTATCTGCTATTTCTTCCACTATAGGCACTCTTCTGAGTTATAAATTAAGCTAACTTTCTTTTGCATTTTAGGTTTGTTCAGAGAAGAGAACATTTTTCATGGGTTTATTATTATCCAATCTGGCACCTTTATTCTGACGTGCAATCTTGAACTAACCAAATAGAAACCACATTAAAGAAAGCCTCACCAGCCACCCATTTTATCTTGCCCAGTAGTAATTTTTTAAAGAGTTGAAGAAGTACTTTTCACCTTGTGCCAGAGAAGGCAAAGAAAGCTCTCAGATGACAAGTGGCACTCAGACCTTCCCAATTTAGCAGGAGCATTCATGTAAGAGAGCCTGATAAGATACTAGCCTCACTCAGGGGCTACAGATAAAGAAATGGCCTTGAAGAAGTACATTCCATTAAGACTCAAAAGATCTGTTGCTAACACAATCAAAGTATGCAGACATGTTTAAGGAATCATCCTACTGGCATGCTATTAAATGTTTAACAACCGTCTCTCAAAAAAAGTCCCCCATGACACACTTTTAAGTTTAATCACATCATTAATATTTTTGCCATCACTTTCTTGAATCTATACAATCAAAAAACAATAAATCAAAGCTTTGATTTGGGGAGCTGACTAGTTTCTGAGATATAAATACTTACAATGAAAATCTTAAAAGCAATTGAATTCAAGCTGGTTCTAACACAGCCCAATTATAATGTGGTTGTTAATTGTACCAGTTTTTAAGCACTTCAAAAAAGGTTTCACTGGTGAAATAACCTGTAATCTTCATTGGTAAGTTCACAGTCCTCAACATTTCCGCATATTGATTTTGCATGGTCCTATCACCTGCCTGCAGCTAGGTGGCACAGTGAACTGGATCAAGAATCAGGAAGACTCATATTCCTGAGTTCAAATCTGGCCTCAGATATTTACCAGTTCTGTGATCCTGGGCAAATCACTTAACCCCATTTGCCTCAGTTTCCTCATCTGTAAAATGACTGGAGAAGGAAATGGCAAACTATTCCTGTATTTTTTTGAAGAAAGCCCCCAATGGGGTCACAGAGAGATGGACATGACTGAACAACTTCTGCCCACTATGTTTGGAGGAACAGGCATAGAGATGGAGATTGGAAGGGACAACAATAAGAATCTACATCAGAAAGAATTTTTTAAGAAACTATGAACTCATAGGATTACAGATTTAGACTAGAAAAGACTACAAAGGCCATCTAGTCTAAACCACTTTGTAGATAAGAAAATGGGGGCTTAGAGAAGATAAGTGACTTGCCCAAGGTCACACAAGCACTAAGTTTCATAGCTGGAATTTGAACCCAAGTCCTCTGACTCCAGAACAATATTCTTTTAACTATACTCTTTCCCCTTCCCTTCACTGAACCTAAATCAAGGCAACTTCTTTCATGCCTGGGAACTACCTGTACTTCATTCCTAATTAGCATCTAGTTTTGTTTATTTCCCTGAATTAAATGCCAAATTATTAAACACCAAATACAGGTGGGGAAGTGAAAAAAATGAAAATGAGAACAAGAGAGAAAAAATACAATAAGACTTACAGAATGAGAACCCCATTCTCCATTGTCTGTCAATTTTACCCACTTGTCTGTGGTGGAGTCCATCTCCTGGCACTGGTCATTTTGTATCTGTGAATTAAATACAAAGGCCCTAATTGGTAGCGAGCAAAGGATTGTGCATAAGAAATTCTAACAATGCACACTAAACAGAGATTCCTTCTCATGAGTAATCCCCTAGACAGACACACAACAAAGCTCCAGGTGTTTAAATGGTAACTAAGAAAAAAGTCATACCCTACAGCTATACATAGGTTGTCTACAGCTATGTGTCGGCTGTTTTTTTTTTTTTTTTAAGGAAATTGATATGACAGTAAGAAGTGGGAAAAGGCTGAATTAGTTAGCAGTTGGAATGTATTCACAGCAGAAGGATTACTACATGAAGCTGCAATGTCAATAAGAACCAAAAATTAACTGACTCATCAAAATATGTTATCAACAGACCCTTTTCCTACAACAAATTTCTTCTTAAACCAGGTGAGTAGGTAGGTAAGTGATTAAGACCTATGTCAAAGTCCTAAATTTTTATTTTATGGCAAATGTTAATCCCAAATTGCTATTTTTAAAATAATTTCGTATTAAATAAGTCGGTTCTTGCCAAAATTGTTTTAATAATATTTTAGTTTCTTCCCAATTACATGTAAAAATAATTTTAAACATTCATTTTTTTTAATTTTGAGGTCTAAATTCTTTCCCTCCCTCCATAAAAGGGTAAGCAATTTAATATAGGTTATACATGTGCATAAATTGTTAAATATTAATAATTACTATAGTTAACATGATTCTCCCAGGATTCCTCATATTTAGGAGAGTATAGTTCTTTTTAAAAAATATTAATGATTTCTTTTGCATTAATGTCATTGTCCAAAAAAACAAACAAAAAAAAAAACCTTCTCCCTAAATAGAATTCTTTCTTGGAATATTGTGCTTCCACATCTACAGAGGAGAAAAAAACATGAAGAAATCATGAAAAATGTGGGGGGGGGGGGGGTCATAGGAATTGGTGAGGAAAAACAAAATGAAATTTTGCCCTGGTTTAAACAAGAGTAGAGACTTGAAATCAGAGTTCTTATATCTTGCTCCTCACCTCAAGTGACTATTTTCCTGCCCTCCCCAGCTCTCACCACCTCTCCTTAGTCCTTGTCCCAACAAATCAGCTCCTCACATACATTAAGGAGGGAAAAAGTTATGTTAAAGAACTACTTACAGTAGGTCACTTATACAACAGCAACATCATTATAAATGCCAAACAACTTTGAAAGCTTTGAGATCTCTAAAATGACCAGTCTCATGAATGAAATGACCAACCATCATTCCAGAGGACTGATATCAGTGGATGTTACTTCCCTCCTGATGTATTCAAAATGCAGAACAAGACATTTTGGGGCATAGATAATATAGAGATTGTTTTTACTTGACTTTAAACATTCATTGCAAGGAGTTTGTATTTTTCCTTTTTTCCCTTTTAAATAGGGAAGGGAGAAAATAAATGTTTATTAAAAAATAAAATGGGGAAAAAAACACCCACAAAGACCTAGTACAAATAATGATTCCTCCAAGCATTTCAACTTCACACTATTCAAAGTTTTAATTATGTAAAATATGGTCATTGATTTGCAAAAGGTAAAATATGGTTCTTGGTTCCATTGGTTTTGACCCACTGGAAATATCCAGTCTAAATTTGATATTTCAACCATATCAGGGAACTCATTACTCATACTAATCAGGATTCACTTGTATTAGATACCCAATGAAGTCTAGTTTAATGGCTTTAAAAGTATGCCCTTTATAAATACAACAGTTGTTTTAATGCCCCTGTTAAGCCATCCACATACCAAGGCCACCTTCTTATACCTCTCCATGGCATGGAAGTGGCACTGAATTTTTGAAACCTATGCCAACAGAGCTCTGGCAGATTTTAACAAGGTGGAAATTACAGAGAACAGACTGTGTAATCTATTATAGCTATTATCCAAGGACCAGGTTTGCTAAGTTCCTGCCGAAGACTCTATGCTAGAAGGCTGGCTACCATGGGAGTGATTTTTTTTTAACCACAGCTCAATAAAACCATCCACTGAGGTGTGGGAGGGATTGAGATCTGTAACAGTAGAGGAAATATTCGTATCAAGGGAATCGTGGATCTTATGCAGTACTCAAGAAGTCATAAGGATCAGAGGATCACAGACTTAAATGGGAAGGCGCCCCAGGGGCACCAAGTTCAACCCCCTCTCTTTTTATAGATGAGGTCCAAAGAGGCCGCACAGGAATTAAATGGCAGAGGCAGGATTCAAACCCAGGTTCTCCAACTCCAAATTTATCATTAAAAACAAATAGAAATATGAATATACTCAAGGGAAAAATAAGGCTTGGATTCCTAACTATTCTTTCATCTGGAAGCAGCTTGTACCAAAGAGCAGAGCTAATACATCTAGGTCCTAATTAGTGCCAATAAGGAATCCCCTGAAGTCATCATCTGTATTTGAATTAACATTATTTAAAGTTGTAATTGTGCAAAATATGGTAGTTGGTTTTAGCCCAGTAGAACTATGTAGCATGAATTCTAATAATTTAACCACTTCAGGGGATTCCTTGTTTGCACTAATCAGGACCTAGTAGATGTAATACAAAATCAGGAAACTGAAGGCCTGGGTTTTAGTCCTAACTGTGGCAAAGCTAGCTCAGTGATCTTGGGCTGTTCACTTAACTTCTCTGGTCCTCAGTTTTCTCATCTGGAAAAGAAAAGACTTAACTCTAGTTTTTGTTTTTTGGTTTTTTTTTTTTTCTAAAATTGCCTTTAGCTCTAACATCCTATGACTTTCATGGCTACTTGGTTGAGTAAATGTCATGAGTTCTAGATGCCTAAAGTGCATCAGGGATCAAGGATGAGTCAGAGAATTCACACTTAGGCTGAAAAGCAGAAGCAGCCAAGGAATGAGAGCTGTGGACATCACCATCCCTTCTGCCGAATGCCAGGGAGAACAAAAGCAGTACCACTGCAATACCAAAAAAACGAAACCTGCCTTCCTAGCACCTTTTACCTAGAGATCTCAAAAGCATATAAAAGTCTCCCCGGGAGAGGTGCAATTAGAATCTCCATTTAAGGAGGGCCCCAAAGCTGGCCACATCTCCTCATTCTCAAGGTTTCACTCTGGACTTTCTCTACTTTCTCTACTGTATCCTAGCTTTTCATCTCTAAGCTCACTCCAGCCCTGGAATAATTCACACATTGAAAGCACTCTCGCCTTTTCTGCTCTCCCTCTGATTGGAAGGTTCCTCCCAGAGCCTCCATTTAAGTTGGAAGCCCAGGTCAGCCAGGGTTCATTCCTCTCCAGGCTGCCTACCGACTTCCTCCCATGCCCCTGGCCTCGGTACCCTCCTCTAAATAAGCCACCCTTACCACCACCAACTTTTCAGCTTCTTTTTATATTGTCTTCCTCCATTAGAATGTAAACCCCTTGAGGGAGACTTTCTTTTTACTTGTATTTGTATTTGAAGGCCTGGCAGAAAGTAAGCACTTAATAAATCCTTGTGGACTGACTGATGTAGAGAAATTAAAGAGACTGGATAAAGAGGTTTAAAGGAGCTTATTCAAAGTAGGCCCCCAAATTTTGCCTACACAGGCAGTAAAAAGCATAGAGTTAAGAGATTATCTGGAAATTTTAGCCTACTTAGCCTGTCTATTTGACTAACTCAGAAGAAAATGAGAGAGGGGGAAAGAGGGAGAGGAGGAGAGGGGGAGGAAAGGGGAGGAGAAAAGGGAAGGAAAGGAAAAGGGAAAGGAAGGAGAAAGGAAAGGAAGGAGGGACAGAGAAGGAAAGGAGGGGAAAGGAGAGGAAGGAGGGAGAGAGGAGAGGAGGGGAAAGGAGAGGAAGGGAGGGAGGGAGAGATCTGAAGGCCACCTGGATGACTACCTTTCTTCTCAGTTTCATTTTACCTTTGTATCCACAGAGTCTCAATTCTGTTCAGTCATGTCTGACTCTTCCTGACCCCATTTGAAAAGCACAAGGGCATAAACCACTAGGTTTTCATCTACTCTGGGAAACATTTCACAAATGAGGCAGTTGCTACAGTAGCAAATGTGCAACTTGGGTATTGTTTAGCAGTTTAAATATTTCATTGAATTTTAGAGCTGGAATGGGACTTAGACATCATTGAATCTAATTCCTTATTTTCAAAACTATTTTTGTAATTAAGGGAAGAGAAAGGGAAAAAGACAGACAAGGAAAGAAAGGAAAACACATATACTCAGCACAAAGGTTCAGTGCTTTTACAGCCATTTGAGCCACAGCTGATATTTTCCAGTTTATAACAATTAAGTAAATATTTTTATCTATAGTAGCTAAATTAGTTAAAATAGCTACTATACTTTGTTATGATCCCATTTTTCCAGTCATTTCCAAAACATGTGAATTGTCACCCTTGGGATAAATAAGTCCTCTAGACACAAAAATCCTATACTCATTTGCATTTCTGAAATATTACATATAAGTATGTTTAAATGACTAATTAAATCTCATAGAGAGGCACACTTTAAACTATAATGAAAAAAAGGAGGAGCCCTTTATATCCAAGCTGGAATTCTATAAACACCACAATAGTATTTTAACAAAGTAGTGCCAGTCACTGAACTCCAAATAAAAGTGAACTTTCTAGGACATTTCAATATGCAAAGCAAAAGGCCAAGTGCTAGTGACTACAAAAAGAAAGTGAAATTGTTAATTATCATTTCACAAGGTAAAATAATGAAATTAGACAATTTCAGACCATATTATTTCACTTTCCTTAGCAATCCAAAGAGGGCAAAGCACCAATCAATCCAAAAAAAAAAAAAAAAAGATTAATTAGATTAAAAGATATGCAATTTAGGGGCGGCCAGGTAGCACAGCGAGTAAGAGCACGGGCTCCAGTGTTGAGAGGACCTGGAGATCGAATCCCGGGCTCAGACACTTAGCACCCACCCAGAAACACCTGGCCGTGTAACCTTGAGCAAGTTACTTAACCCCAATTGCTTAGGGGCGGCCAGGTGGCTCAGCGAGTAAGAGCACTGGGGGATAACCTGGATCAAATCCGGGCTCAGATAGTCAGCACCACACCCAGAAATAAAAAGCAAATAAAATCCAAACAGTGATAAGAGAACAGGAAGATCCACATTACATAAACAAAGGAGTGAAGGGTAGAAGGAAGATGTGTAGCGGCCAGGTAGCACAGCGAGTAAGAGCACTGGCTCCAGTGTCAGAACGACCTGGAGATCGAATCCCGGGCTCAGACACTTAGCACCCACCCAGAAACACCTGGCCGTGTAAGCCTGAGCAAGTTACTTAACCCTAATTGCTTAGGGACGGCCAGGTGGCTCAAGCAAGTAAAAGTACCGGCTCCAGTGTTGGGACGACCTGGAGATCGAATCCCGGGCTGAGACACTCAGCACCACACCCAGAAATAACTGGCTGTGTAACCTTGAGCAAGTTACTTAACCCTGATTGCTTAAAAAAAAAAAAAATTTTAAGAAATCAAAATTTATCAGTGCCTTCTCATTTAAATCTAAGTATCTAGTGAAGTTGGAGGGGTTCAGGGAAGAACAGAAGAAATTTCAGTTTTAAACCCCTTACAAAGAATTCAAAGAAGATGTTGTTGTCAATATATTGGTATTCAAAGAAGACATAACCAGACTTCTTTAGGTGTACTGCGTAGATCAAAGAAACTGTGCAGTCATCTCGATTGGACTCAATGTAATTTCCACGAGGGATCCAGGAAGAACTGTGGAATCAAAGCCAAAAAAAAACATCACATTAGTGCACAGGACTACCTTCTCTCCATTCAAATATGTGACTAGGGTAAGAAAGACATTGCCGCATAAGCCAAAGTACTGGGCAATGCAGAGAGAAGCCACCGTTTCACCAGCAGCCTTCAAAGCCCATAAATCTTACAGGAAAATGTACATTCCCTCTGCCACCTAACTTCTTGTATCCTGGGGAGAAGCTCTAGGATTGATGGCTTTGAGATAGCAATTTATCACCTCAAGTGTGATCACTAAAAATACTTAACTGTTTGTTCTTTTTAGGTAGAATGGAAGATAAAACAGAAGCATTCTTTTTAACTTCTCATTAACAATTAGTCATAGCCTGCCACACAAAGTCCCATCATCTTTAATGATGTATGTAACTTCAAGGTCATTAGACTGGAAAGGCTGTAGCCAGTTGTATGCTGATATGTTTAACAACAGGCTTTCCAAACAAACACACACACACACACCACTTTTAAGTTTAATTTACATCAACATTTTCCATCTCTTTAAGTCTAGACAACAAACCAATAAATCAAATCCAAAGTAGTAGCATTTGCCAATTTCAAAAATGTAAATACTCCCATTGAAAATTTAACAATTAGCTCACCTGAACCAATAAGAGTGCTCTCTAGCATACCTCTGGCTATAGCTTATCATTTGTTCCTGGGTTACTTTTCTTAAAAAAGAGTTGGAAATGTAAGGCCAAAAGGCATCTTAAATGTTATTTGTTCTAGTCCAGAGCCCTCCAGCTGGTTGTCTAGCACCATATTTTTAATAATATTCAAGATGAGAACATTCTGTGGGCTTCTCTGGTTGAGTCATCTTAATGTCACAGAATTATAAGCTAAGTCCTTCCTAATGTTGAATTTTCAAACATGAATACCATGCAAAAGTCAAATAGCAGGTGAAAAGATGCATTACTCTAATTCCTGCAGACTGGAGAGTTTGTTTAGCAATATGCTTTCCTTTTTTTTTTTTTTAGATTTGGCATTCTATTCTTTCCTCAGGTGTCATCTTTTCTTTTTCTTTTTTTTTTTAAACAATTGGGGTTAAGTAACTTGCTCAAGGTTACACGGCCAGTTATTTCTGGGTGTGGTGCTCAGTATCTGAGCCCAGATTTGATCCCCAGGTCATCCCGACACTGGAGCCGGTGCTCTTACTCGCTGAGCCACCTGGCCACCCTAGCAATATACTTTCAATAATACAATCTCAACTACAGGAGAAGGGTTTGGGATTTATCATTACAGAATTTTCCCTATACCTCACCCTTTAATTTTTTACTTTTTAAACCAAATTGTGATTTCATTGGTATAGAGAAACAAGGACATTCTTTCTACCAATGCAGATTGACCTACAGGATAATTAATAATGCTAAAGAGATTGAGCAATTTCCCCCCGTCACACAGGTAGTACATGTCAGAGTTTGCTTTTCCTCCCAGATATCCTGACTCCAAGAATACCTTTCTTTCCCCTACATCATATTTTAAATCTATAGGATGCATTTTGGGGTTTTTTGTTTTGTTTTGTTTTTCTTTTTGGAGGGAGGAAGGCAGGGCAATTGGGGGTTAAGTGACTTGCCCAAGGTCACACGGCTAGTTTTGAGCATTTTCAAAAGAAACCCAAAAAGGTGAATTAATATGTATAAGTTCATAGGAGGAAATAATTTTAACAAAATCTAGAAAACAACATTCAACTTCATTTTGATCCTTCTATCTTTTACATTAATGTTTTTGCAAATATTCAAACACACAAAATTAGCTGAGATGTGTTAGACACCAAAACTGTAACTTGTTATACTACTTCTACAAGCAGGATATAGGATATATTATTTTAATGAGTACCACCCAGAAAAATAAATACATTTAATGAATCTATCCCTGTTCCCCATCCCATTAATTCTCTGATCAAACTATCCTGAAATTTTTTTCTACTATATCTTTATATAATATATTAATATATAATTATACATAATATATAATAATACAGTCCTCCTTCATAAGCAATCCATTTTCAATATGCTTCATTTTTAATGGTCAATGTTGCTTTTCTTCTTTATTTGTAATTTTCTATTACTACTACAGAGATCTATGATTTCACTTATGTGTTCTCTCCAAAGACACAGATTGCAACCTCAACACACTTTAATACATAGTCTTTATGAATCATAACAGTTGAAAAAAAAAATCCATCACTTGGCAACCAAGGGAGCTAGGTGTAACAGGGGACAGAAAACTGGTCTTTGAGACCCAAGTTCAATTAGGACTTCAAATACTTACTAGCTACAAGAACCTGTACAAGTTACTTAACTTCTGTCCACGTCTACCTTAATTTCCTCAACTCTAAAATGGGAATAATAATAGCACTTACACTGAAGGATTATTATGAGTATCAAGTAAAATAATATTTGTAAAGTACTACAATAGGAGCTGATACATACTAGGCACTTAATAAATGGCTGTTTCCTTCCCATTTTCTGAATTTAGCTAACCTAGTCCTCCAGAGACAGATCTGCAAACCCCTCCGGCTCGCTCAGACCTGGAAGCTCTTGTGTCCTCCTTTAACAGTCAACAAGAGTTCAAACTCAAAGTGAGTAGATCCAGAAGAACACTCGACACAGAAACAGCAATATCGAAAAGCTAATCAACTGTGAAAGACTTAGTAACTCTGATCAAAACAATGATCTCCCCCAACTCCAAACAGAAAACTGATGGGTTCAGAGAGCAAACCAAAGCAAATTTTTCCTTTCTTTTTTAAATTTTTCTTGTTTTCCCCTAAAATATTAGAGAGGGAGAGAGAGAGGGAGGGGAAAGAGAGGGAAGGAGAGAGAGGGAGGGGGAAGGGAGAAAGGGGGGGAGGGAGAGAAGGGGGAGGGGGAGCGGGGGGGGTAAAAGGGGGGGAAGAAGGGGGGAGAAAAGGGGAGACGGGGGTGGGGGGAGGAGAGAAAAAAGTCAAACAATGAGGTGTTTACCTTACTCTTCCTCATCTGAAATAAGGAAATACCTAAAACTTAGTTATTCTACCTTTCATGGAAGGATAAGAAAATAAATCTCTAAAAT
>NW_027186540.1:7967335-8014764 GCF_028583685.1 Petaurus breviceps papuanus | reverse complement strand
AATATTGTTTTTTTATTGTTTATTGTTGTTTATGATTCAGTTAGTTTTTTTTTTTTTTTTTTTTTATTTATTTTTGCTTTAAATTAAAAAAAAAAAAAAAGATAGAAAAAGTGGGGTTGGGGGGGGGGGGGGGGGGGGGGCAGTTTAGCAATTTTATATACACACACATTTATACATATACATACACACACATACACACGAATTTACTTTCTGAATATGAAAAGAGCTATCATCATGGTCCTATGAAGATTATTGAATTTTTAGTACCAAATCAGGAATCATGATTTCTGACTCTGAATCCTGGCTCCATCTTTCATTTCATGTCCCTGGGCTTCTCTTCCCTCAGCCGAAAAATGAGGCAGCTGGACTAAATGGCTTCTTGAAAGGTCCCTTCTAACTCTACATCTGTGAACCTATGAAACTGCCTGGGTTTCAGTTCTTTCATCTGTAGATGAGATTATTGAACTAGATCATCTCTACAATCCTTGCCAGCTCTCCACCCACGATTCTATGAATACTTAGGGTGCCAAAGGGTCGGTGCCCACCCTGGAGCATCGGAGAAGAACTGCCCCATTTGAAGCTCCCCAGTCCATCAATCCTGTCCGATTCCTGTAACTCTTCTACATGTGCTGTACGAACTTCTCAAGCCCCATACAGCAAAATTCCTCTGTAGATCAAAACACCCACCACCCATTAACACCATGAAAATCTATCATTTTCCAAAGATTATCAAGCATCCTCTCCTCGACTACTGGGTCAATATTAACCAGCCCCTTTTAGATTCTTACTTGTCACAGCTATCTGGTTTGTTCTCAGCTGGACCCACTGCTGTGTCCATGAACGTTGCAACATTGGAAAATCCTGCAGGTAACTCATCCCATTCATCAAACTTGATGCCACTGCCCAAGGAGTAGGTGCCTTCCTCACACTTACTGCAAACCTGGTTCTTCATTTCTAGGTATTCACCAGAAGCGCAGGAAAAAGCTGAAACAAACCATTTACAATCAATTAGTTATGAGTGTAATCAGGCACAAAGACAGTAACAGTAGGCTGCCATTTAAAACACAGTATTGTTAACCAAGAGCTCCACTGGGAAAACCATGAGCATAATTATTCAATTATTCATGCTCTGCTATATAACTGAGATAATCCAACCTGCCTATTTTCCCCACCTACATACTAGCACTAAGACCAAGTCCTCCAATTGTTCTGATTTGTATCCAAATGAAATCAGCATAGGCACTGTGAAAAACAGCCTTTTTATAGCAAAATATTTAGCTTTGGTACAGCATTATTATTCATTTATTCAACAAATATTTATTGAGATGTTTGTGTGGAAATAACTGTTAGGTTATCATATTATTCATCCTTAGATCTCAAAAAAGTCTAATTAAAACATTTTTTAAAATGAGTATAAGCAGCAGTATTTGAACAGAAGTCTTCCTGACTCCAAAGTTTTATACATGCTACTATTCTACTCACTTGTGACTGTAGAGTTTGGCAATTAGAAAGTATTATTCTATCCCCAAACCACAGATGGAAAAAGCTGAGACCTAGGTAAATAAACAGACAAAGCAAATGTCTTTCCCCCAGGGTGCCAACATGTCATAGAGAAGGGACATTACTGCATCTCTCATCCTCTAGTGGCCTCTACTATAATGCATTATAGCCAATCCTTGGGGTACCCCACTCCCACCCAATCTTTCATCACCATGGCTCCTTTCTTATGAGGCACACCTTCCCTCCCCTCCTGATTCCCAATGTGGAAGCAGTAGTAAAGGTAAAAATCAGCCACTACTCCAGCACATATATGGTGATAGTGGCCAAGTAAAGATGTCTTCATCTAGCAAGTCATAGGAACATGGAGAGGAGTCAAAGAGGAAGCTGATGGACACACCCCTTCCAGAAGAAATGGCAATATCTGTTTGCTTATAGTTTTGGAAGCAAGAGGTTGAAAAAAAATTTGGGAGGAAGTACATATAGCACAATCACACAGGTGGAAAGAAGATGGTCAGGGTGGATAGATAACTGGAACATAAAGCATGGTCTATGACCAGTTCCAGGGAGTTTATGCTCACTCAGTCACCAATCAGGATATCTTGCAAAGTGGATGGCAAGAATATGGAAAGATGCCCTAAGTGGAAAGCTGGATGGAATGCCGGTATAATTGTTGGATTTTAACCATGTCACTCCATGCACTAACTAAAAGTCTAGTCTAGGTCAGTCATTCTAGTATTAACAAATGCCCTCAAAAGTAAAAGGATACTTTTTGCAAAGGATACAACCTTTTTAAGGAGTTAAAAATACAAAATTTTGGCTGCTAAAGCTCAATAAAGATTCCATAGCATATCTGTGTGTGTGTGTGTGTTTTGGAGGATAAGGAGACAGGAACAAGAATTAAGTGCCTACTATGTGCCAAACACTGTGCTAAACACTTTACAAATATTAAGCATTTTTCCTAGTTCTTTAAACAAATTTCAACTCAGGTAATTCTAATTTGCACCTTGACCCTTAAAAAAAAAAGGCAAGTAACTTCAGATGAATTCATCACTGTGTAATTCATATTATTCTTTATTCCCTTCCTGAACTATTGAGCAGTGTTAAAATGCATCAATAAATAGCAACCAAATGTTTTCATTGTGATGGTAGCCGGCAAATACTTAGAGAAAGCAAAACCAGACGCTCAGAGAGAAATGTGCTTCATGGAAAACACACTTTTTCTGCATATTTTCAGCTTGTCTCAAGTAGTCAGACTATTTCCTGAATGTGAATTCTACCGGCAAAGTGTTCGTCCTTCATCCTGGGTCTTCTTTGCCTGACTGATTTTGTCGTGTGAGATGGGAAAATTTGGAGATCTCTCCATTCCAAATGTTCAAACTATTTGTGCCCAACCTTTGGTATAGCCTTCTGAGCTCTTCATAGTCTGGTCAGTCACAGCTGGACACACTGTACTTTGACCCCAACAAGCGTGATGTCATTTTGGTCCTCTTCAAGTAGGAAGTACAATGATTTTGTTTGAGCAGCAGTAAAGGAGGGTCAAAAAATTGGTAAGAGGTCATACACATAAGCTGGTCCTCTGGATTAGCCTTTTTAAAAAGGAGACACAAACTTACCCAAAAATAGGCACAGGAAAAAAACCACAGAAGGCACAAATCATTCTATCAAAGAGGAGAGGTTCTTCTAAGGGAGAGTGCATCAAAAGCTCCACAAAGGTCTTTTGGAGGAAAAGGACAAAGGTCAAGTAACAGACACATACAAACACAGAAGAAATAAAGTGGGTACAAAGACTTGGGAAAAGCTCCACAAACCATACCATTCACATGACCCCCGAGTGAGAGAAAATAGACACAGCAGGGAACCATGTGCCTGGAGGAGCAATCCCAAAATGCCCCTTTGCTAGCGTCACAAGTCATGTGTCTGTATAGCTTCAGAGGGAAGGGAGGATTGTTTGCTGCCTTCTGGAAAGAAGAGACTCTCTCCCTTCTTTTAACCAGTTCTATATCTAATAATCTGTTACCTTGAACTCTTGCAGAGAAGCTAAGCGAAATTCTGATATTTCATTATGTGTTACAATATGATACAATGCCATGATTTTACTTTCTTTGAATTCCTTAGTGGTTTTGGTGGTGGTGGTGGTGCTTACATTTTCAGTTCCTATAGTTGTGTAACAACTACAAAGATTTTCAGAATAGCTTTTTGACAATAAATTTCAACTTTATGGAAGGTTTTTTGGTTCCACACCTGTTTGCCGGTAACTGTGCTTTGTCTACTTTGTTGACAAGGATATGATCATGTGAAAAACTGACAACTAAAAAAAAGTAGGTTCCATTCCCATGTATTACTGGTAAGAAATTGAGTATGGCATCCACTCCATAACCTGAGCAGATCTGTACTTAACAGAGTCCCTTAGGAGTATATTCAAGAGCTTGGTGTGACTAAACTAGAATCCAGGGGTTATTATGTATGAATATCCTAGGGGTTATTATGCAGTGAATGTCCTATTTTGAAAAACACAAAATAGACTATCCATGAACAGAAGCATGTGGTGTCCTTTATGACGTATGGGGCCTAAGAATATGTCACAAAAAGATACAACCCCAGGGCTGCTGTTCTCAACACTAAGACATCTGATAGAAATATGTGACTGTTGAATGTACACTTCTCACCAATACCATCACTCTCTGGAAATTTTAATTTCACTAGCAGAATCAACAGTTTGGTGGGGAGTTTGCTGTTTATATTACAATACCATCTATCTTAACTCTAAAATTGCTTAGATGACTGTAATAGTAAGCACCCTAGCACACCCAGAATGGCCTGCTAGCACAGGTTCTTTGATCTGCTTTTCTTAAAGGAAAGCAACTTTTAAGGGGTCAATAATCTTCTTTTAATTACATTCACTAGTTCAGGGGAAAGATCAGTACCCTGAACATGGAGAAAATACAAGGAGAAATTAGCCCAAAGATCAATAGACAGGGCTCCAGCTGTAGGAACAATATTGCTATACACTTTACATACATCACTGGATCAAGGGAGCACAGACATCTGAGCAGCTGGAGGACTCTGAAAAACTAGCTACTCAGAGTCCCAATCAGGAAATCAAAAGATCCTTCTCATGAACAAACCCACAAAGCAAAACACAACCTCCCAGAATATATAACCAAGACTTGGCATCTGATTGACTTAGTGCCAGGAAGCTCGAGAATCTTCATGCCTCAGCACTTAATTGGGAACTCCCCATAGTCCAGAGGCTGATTAGCTCTAGACCAGGGCTCTATTTGCCTATTAATGGGCAAGGAAGGTCTTCAAATTCCTTTAACATTACAATGACATGATAATGACCTCCTTGTAACTATAGCTCAGAATAAAGTTCTCAGACAATGACTCTTGACTGATCCAAATGTAATGTCTACTTGAAGACCTACTATGATGAATGACAAATTTTTTGCTAAGTTGTAGAAGAGATTCCTGTTCAGGTGTAGATGTCCTCCAAGACCTCCTGAAATTCTGAGAAAGATAATCCTAAGATGTGTAATGGTCACTGACTTTTAGTGTTGCAAATATCCTTGTAGTGACAATATGGGGTAGTAGATAAAAAGTCAGAAAGATCTGGATTCAGGTGCTACCTCTGATCAAGCCAGGACAACTGGATAAGTCACTTAAACTCACAGAGACATAGACAATGCTTTACAATTCTATTTAGCAAAATAGTTGCTAATTTCTGTTGGTAGGAGTTTCCTCCCCCAAGAAATCTCTATACCAACATCACAGGTACAGAACCAAAAAAAAAGTAGTTGAGGAACATGCATTTAAGCAAATATTTAATAGGTTACAATCACAAGATACGTGAAGTTATTTGGTGATGAGGAAAATGATACTAGACAGACCCTAAGAAATGAGTACCTGGTCATTTCTAAAAGTCCCAAATGGTACTTTTATTGTTTTTTATTACAACATGAAAATCCTACCATTATTTTATGCCTTCCCTTTTCAGTAACTGTATAATGTTTGATGCCTGGGATATATAGGCCAGAGGCCATTAGCTGCCTCACCACTAGGGACAGACTTATAGTTATCCTTAAAGATAACATAAGCATGACTGGTAGAGTTTTACTATCTTTTGAAAAACATCTATAATTGCCTGGAATTATTCAGTGTACAAGCAAGATAGGACACATCTGCAATTGTTTAGACTATTAATCACTAAAAACATCCCAGCATCAATGCCAAGCACAGATGTGGCTAGCATTCCTGAAAAAAAATAAGAATGCAAGCACTGCTTTACCTTATTTTATTCAAATAAAGATTCGTCCTGTGCTAATTAAAAACATAACTAGTTGAAAAACTGTCAGATTATTGTCAAAGTATAGGTTCCAAATTAATGAAGAAAAAGAGGGAAATGGTTTCCAAAGGGAATTCAGCACCATCTTGAAGACACAGCAGGCTTCAGATCTTCATGTTCGACTGCTGGTGCTGGTGACCACGGAATACTACTTTTAATTGGGATAGTATCTGTTCAGTCCCTTATGGTGTGACATGCTTTGACAGAGGGAGGGAGGGGAAATTCATCTCTTATTTAACAAAAGGGAAAGCAACATCCATTCTAGACAGAAGGATCACACAATACTCCATTCAAATAACTCAGCTTCCTTGCTGACATTATATGCAAGCCATCAAACTTATTCTTCTCTGGTTAATGAGGATTCTTTTTTTTTTTTCTCTTATTGGACAGATCATACCACCTGCTGTTTTGGGAATTTGTAAGAACCTGTACAGCAACAACTGAGGCTAAGTCTACTACCAGCTGCTTGCCACGTTCAATCTAAGGAAGAAAGCGGCTAATTGCAGAGGGAACACCTTTCAACACACTAAACGCTATAGACGTTGTCTTATCACCGTCAGTAAAAAACCTGATGCAGCCCTGGCAGGTAACAGAGATAATAGGGGCTTTCTTCTAATGGGAGTACCAGGAGATGAGAGAAACACTGAGAAGAAATATAGTATCTACATTTTAGCGAAAAATAGAACAAAGAATGTTGCAGTTGGAGTCAAGAGACAGGTTTAAGTCCCGCCAGCTATATGACCTTGGACATATGACTGTACTGTGCTGGGTCTCAATCAACTCATTTATAAAATGAATAAATTAGTCTACAACAGGGCTTCCTAACCTAGGAACATAATCATAACTTTTAAAAATATGCTGAGAACTGTATTAAAATATAATTGCTTTCCTTTGTAACCCTGTGTGTTTAATTTTACACATTTAAAAACACTTCTGAAAAGGTAGGGAGGTAAAGAAAGGGCAGGGGAAACTATTAAATATTTACATAGTGCCTGCTATGTGTCAGACACTTGCTAGGAACCTGAATAAATATTAGCTCATTTGATTATAACAAGAACCCTTGGAGGCAGATGCTAATATTATCCCCATTTTACAGATAGGAACAGAGAAGTTAGAGTGACTTGCCTAGAATCACACAGCTAGTGACTATCTGAGACCAAATTTGAATTCAAGTCTTCCCAAATCAAAGTCAAGTTCTCTATCCATTGCACCTTGAACCTGCCTCAACTAGTGTTCACAGGCTTCACTAAACTATAAGAGGGATCCATGAGACAATAAAGATTAAGAATTCTTGGCCTGTGTTATCTGTAAAGTCTCTTCTCCTTCTGATACCCAAGACTCTTGTCATATACAGAAAGGGACAGAATTTGAGCTATAACAAATATCTTGGGTATGTACCCTAACCTCTCATCTTATTTGGAAGGCTTTTACTGGAGCTTCTGATAGCCTTTCCTTGAGAAAAGGTTTCTCTCAGTGATGATCTATTTTGCCTAATGCTTCTGTCTCCTCTCCTTTTAAAGGCCAGTTACAGAATTTTTTCAGCCAGAAGGAATCTTAGAAATCAGCCTGTCAAACCATCTCATTTTTATAGGTAGGAAAACTGAGGCCCAAGGGAATTACATGATTTATTCCTGGCAGAGCCAAGATTATCTTACAGGTCTTCTAATTCCAAAGCATTTTTCCCTATTATACTGTATTGTCACTCCATATGGTGATATAGTTTATAACAAGGTTTTACTACAGTTATGTCGACAATTATGGAAAATCCAGCGACATTACTTGGAATGAATAGTTATTTCCAGTGCACTATTCACTGTAAATTAGAATTCTACAAGTTTGGTCCTATCAAGAACAGCTCTTTGCTTAGGGGAAAGATAAAAGTTAAGAAAAGTTAGAGAAAAAGAACTTACTAAATTTAAAGTGTCTCTGCACCTCTGAAAATTTAGACTCCAACTCCATTCTCCATAATAATATCATTGAAAAACTACTTTCCCAAGTCTTCACAAAAACCCTATCAGAGAGAGCCATATAATCATTGCATGTGCCACACCTCGTTAAGCCTTCCCTGATCACCTTCCCTCCACCTACAAGCAACTACTTTCTCTCCTGGACTTCACATAGTAGTTGAGTCTTTGCTTCTTCACTGCAATTATAATATAATGTTTATAACAATAACACTAATTGCTAACAATTACAGAACAGCTCTTTAAGGTTTGCAAAGTGTTTTACATTTATTAATTCATTGGATCCTCACAATAACCCTGTGAAGTGCTGCTGCCACCACCACCATCATCATCATCATCCCCATTTTACAGATGAGAAAACTGAGGCTTGAATCAAATGGCTTGTCCAGGACACAGCTAGTAAATATCAGAGACAGGCTTCAGTGTTGCCGACACCAAGTCTGGCATGCTATAATATGATTATCTGTGCTTCTGCCTGATCCCTTACTAGGTTGTAAGCCCTAGGGGGGCAAGGACTGTTCTGTGTTCTGTTGAAACTTTGCTTCTTACCTCACACCTGGTCTAAATATTCTGCACATATTTAATGTTTGTTGAATAGATGAATGTTCATTGAATTATTATTTATATTTTAGATAAAAGTAACTTTGACAAGTTTTTTTAAAAGCCACTCATCTACTCCTCGAATAAGCTTCTCATATACCAGGTTGATAGACTTTATCTACCCCACACTTTGGAGGGGGGAAAGGAACAAAAACTGATCCATACTATATGCTCCAGGTGATCATAATGCAAATAGAAAAGAGGTTGATAGAGTGCTTTTTTTAAAGCAAAATTGCCTGAGAAAAACGAGAGCTTTCTCACTGATAAAAAAAAAAAACAAATAATTCAGATTTAGTCTGGGATAATAAATTTGCTAACTTGAATAAATGGAAATATACAAGCACACACATAGGGGATAATATATATGTTATCCCCTGGGTGTTTGGCATAGATTAACACATGGTGGGTATAGGCAAAGCTGCAAGGAAGGTCAATGGAGAGGAAATGCACAAAGTAGCTGATGAGATCACCAAATAACAGAGAAGAATGGGTCTAGGAAATCAATTTTCCCTGAGTAGCAATTACATCCTGACTCCTCAGTTCTTATCATCCTTCACTTCTCCTCTGCCTTGGAAAATGTCAGTCAATCTCCATTCCTTAGCACCCTCTCTGTCCTTGAATTACGTACCATTATTTTCTCACAATTCTCTACCTCCATCTTTCAAAGGTACCTCTTCACCAGCTCTCCTGTTACCTGTTATTATTACCTCAAAATCTGGCTTAGAGTGCCCTATTCCTCTCCTTCTGACCCATTCTTTCCTCATTTTTAACTTACATTCCTATGGTTCTAGCACTCCTCTACCCTTCAATAAATAATATATGCCCATCAATGGAGTTCCACACTTCTCTTTGTCTTAGTTGGCATACTTCTAAAGAAAAAGACAACAACCTCTCAAGATGAACTGGGCAAAAATTAATTTCCTTTGTCCTTTTATTGGATTCTGTCACTGAGAATTAAATGGAGCTTTCCAGAAGAATTTTAAAAGCCAAACAATACTGAAAGTAGTCAGTTTTTTTTATTTGATGTGTTTATGGTAAGTCCAAATAGCTTAACCAGAGTCATTCTGGAAGAAAGCATGTAAGGACAAAGAGGACAACAAGCAGGGGCAATCAGGGCAGCATTCGTTGCCTCACACAGGGCATCAACCGACTCCTGTAAAACTAAAGCAAAGCACCCACCACCAAGCCAGGCCAGTACTTGATACCTCCAAAATAGAACCAAAGGGCAGTAAAGGGCCAGAGCCAAGGGCTTTTGCCAGAGAATCTCAGCCATGGTGGCCTTCAGAGAAGACAAGAGTCCACAGAGGTCTGTGAGAGGTTGCTCCCCAAATTTGGTACATTATTCCACTTTACCCAGCTCTTACCAGTTCTATGGGTGGAAGTCAGAACTCCATACATGCAAGCAATTCAAGTCAACCCAAATATGAACAAGACCAAGGTTGTTTTTTTTTAATGGCAGGGTGGAGAGGAGAGGGAGGTCTAGCTCAGGTGAATTTAATTGATTTCCTACTTCTGCTATCACAGGCCAGGAGTTACCATTTAGCAAGACTGAGTGGGAGGTAGAAGTTTCTAGCCCTACAGGATTCAGAAAAGGTGAGGGGCTCCAGGCAGGAAAAAGGGTCATAAGGGAGCCTGTCACCAAAAAAGATTACCCCCCCAAAGTAATTTGTTTTTTCTCATCTACAATTCCCTTTACATATAGGATTGAAACACAGCAAGAAATCTGACTGTTTCTCCTTTCTGCTCAAAGGAATAAGGCATCAAAGTTTTCAATGAGAGAGCAATAAAATGAAGGATTTGTTCTCAGCAGAGCATAGTGTCAGCTGTGAGAGATATAAAGGAGCATAACACATGATATCTGCCTTCAAAAAAGAAAAGAAAAGAAAAAATGAGCTTTCGTTTTATTCTAAATGTAGAGACAACTTGGTGTAGTAGATAAAGATTTAGCCTTCAAATAAAGAAGACAGATAAAATTTCAACTTCTAACACATTCTCCTGGACAGGTCTCTTAAACCTCCCACAGTCTTAGAAAAATATATTAATACTATAAGTTGCAGAAGAGATGCTGGGGATGAAGGGGGAGGTGATGAGGTACTGGGAGCTAACTATACTGGTGAGATAATAGGTCTACCAAAAAAAAGAAAAAAATTTCTACAAATAAAAAAAACTCAAATCAAATCTTTTTTTTTTACTTTAAAAAAAAAGTCAATGTATACCTTGACTTCCTTTTTGAATCCCCTGTGCTTAGCACAGCTCTAGGCACATAGCAAGCACTTAATAGATACTCTCTCCCTTCTTTCCTTTCTTTCATTTTTCTTTCTTCCTTTCTCACCAAGTACCAACAAGTAACAACTGAACAAGAGGCAGCATAGTATGATGTGTTAGATTTGGAGACAGGCAGGTCTTCAAATTAGAAAACCAGTTCAAATCTCCCCTCTGCTGCTTACTAGCTGTGTGAACCCCAGACAAATCATTTAACCTCTCAAGGCCTCCAGAATCTAAGACATAACTAATAATTCCTAATAGACAGACTATTATCTGCAATCTGTACTGGAATGTTCCCCATACTAGTGAAACCACAGATTCTTGAGTAAGCCCCAATAATATACTTAAGGATCTGTGATTTCATCAGTTGGAGTAATCCTTAGTTCAGATAGTAAACTCCCCCACAGCTTATTAGATGGTCCTTGGAAGTTGTTGTGACTAAAGAAAATTTTTCACCTTGTGGCCAGTTTTCTAGGAATGAGCCTCTTCAAACTCAGCTGGATCCTTGGAAGGTGCCCAGACAATCTACCTCTGATCCTGGAATCCAAACCTTTCTAACTTGGTAAGACTTGCCAGAGCTTATATCCCAGTGGTACAGCTTGTGAGAACCCAGGGTTACCTCAGACACACCTTATTGGGAGACCAACAACATTTGTTCATAAAAACAAAGTTTTCTAAATACATTCCATTGGTTTGCAGCATATAATACAAAGGGGTGACTAGTTTCTGGATTTCCTCTTCTGCTCTTGCAGAAGCATTTGCACAAATCAGAATGGAATCTCGGGGAGGTAGAGCAGGGAGTCTTGGGCTCAGTAAGAGGGAAATTCAAACATGGTCTCAGATACTTACTAGCTGTATGACCCTGGGCAAGTCACTTGACCTTTCCTGCCTTCGGTTTCTCACATGTAAAATAAGAGTAATAATAGAACCTACTTCCCAAAGTTGTTGTGAAGCTCAAATGAGACAATTTCTGTAACGTGATTAGTACATTACTGCCATAGCACATGACTTCCCACCTTTTCTCCACCCCTACTTTCAACTCCCTTTCATGCACTGTTTTCCACCACAAGAACATAAGCTCTTTGAGAAGAAGTATTGTCATTCTGTGATTTCTATTTGGAACTGATTGTGAGACATGGGAGACGCTGGCACAGTACTGGCCAGCATGGCATGCCCATATCAAAGAAGGAGCCATGCTCTATGAGCAAAGCAGAACTTCAGTAGCTCAAAGGAAATGTAAGATGAACAAATCTAGAGACAAATCCACTCCATATGTTCACATGAACTATTTATGCCTGACCTGTGGTAAAGCCTTGTGAGTTTGTATGGGTCTGATCAACAAAAACAAACACGCTGTAATTTGATCCCAACATAGTGATGTCATTTTGGTCCTCTTGAGAATGAAGGACAACAACATTTGTATTTCCAGCACATAGCAAAGTACCTGACACATAGTGAGCACTTAGTAGATGCTCTGTCTAGCTAGCTAGCTATTTCTGTATCTTTTTATTCTTCCATATGTACATATATGTATGTATATAATTATATACATATTTGTAAGTAGTTATATAGATATATATATGACCATATAGCTACATTTGCTATAAACATAATGTATAGTCTTAGAAAAATTCCTAGAGCAATGAGTGGTTATGTGACTCAGCCAAGGTCACAGTCAATATAAATCATAAGTGGTCCTCAAATCCAGGTCTTTCTGGCTCCAAGACCAACTCTCCATCTGTGCCATGCTGCTTTACATATAGGGAGAAGGGAAAAGGGGTAGAGGAGAAAGGGAGGGAGAGGCAAGCATGACATCATGGATTGAGAGTTGATTGTGGAGTCAGGAAAATCTCAGTTCAAATGCTATGATACACACTGGCTACAGGAACCTGGGCAAGTCATATAACCACTCAGTGCCGTAGAAAACTGTCTAAAACTTTAAGTCTCAGAAAAGATCCCAAGTTGGATTGTTAAAGGAACTTCCTCATCAGGAATTATCTATACAAATGAAATCACAGGCCCAATCTCTATTCCCTAGCTCTATAAATAAATGTAATGTTTAGATAGATAGATAGATATAAATATATATCTATATACATTTATTTATATAAATATATATTTATATATACATATATAACTACAAATGGACTTAATATAGTTCAGTATCTCTAAGAGATTCCATGCCAGATTAACAGGTTAACAGAAATACAAAGAGAGAAATAAAAGTAAAAACTCTATGTCTATTGGCTAGCTCAAAAGTTATGAAAGTGGCCTTAATTTTCTATCTAGAAAATAAATGAATGCATATTCACAACATGTAATCCTAATAAAGACTGGGAAAGCAATACTTACAGTTCCCCTACCTACATATTACATATGAAATTACCTTCCAGATGCATGGGTTGCTGAATAAGGAATTCAAATACAAGTAGTAACAATATTATAAATCAAAATGACATAAACCAAAATCTGAACAAACCTCACAATTTTACAGGACTACATATTTTAAAATGAGATGAGCCAAAATGGAGTTGGAATTTGGATCTAGGACATTTTTATTCATTGGATACTAAAGTATAGTGTAGAATTACAGTCATTCCTCTTTAATGAGAATATGTGGAAGGGAATGTATACAGGCTAAATTCTGTATATCTAGAGTTCAAAGAAAGTAGCAAAAGAAACTTGAAGGGTGGTATTAAGGAATTATAGTGAAAAAGACAAAAGTCATCAATAAAATTTACAAGTAATAGCAATATGCAATTTCATATTTTAAAGAAATATCAACATTTTTAATCCAAACAGCCTACAGCAATATATGTCATTTTAGTTTTCAGATAAACTATCAAAGCAGAAGTTATTCAAATAATCAAATTGAGTGGAAATAATAATAATAAATCACATTATGTACTGACTAGCTCTAAGTCTTGTGATTCTAATCTAAAAACATGGAATTATTACAGGGTTGAAAATTTTAGAAGATGATTTAAGTTGAATCAAAGTAAATGACAAATGACTAAAAATGACAACACATTTTTTTCTAGAATGCCTAAGCCAATGACTTCTGAACACCACCACCCCAAATCAAGTAAAACAAGGGAGCTCTGACATACCTGAGGGTGAATACCTCAAATAAGCCTTATCTCTATGACCAACCTGAGCCCAGGATTCCTCAGACTCCTGCCTTGATCTTCAGGCAGGAACAGTGAGTGGTTAGACATCTGCCTTGCTACTATGAGTCCTATGTACACATACATACACACACACACATATGCACGCATGCACGCACACACTATCCTACCTCTTTCTCAGAGATTAATAATCAAATCCACCTTTTTTGTTACTGAGAAGGAAGGCATCACTCAGAATCCATAGGATTCTGTCACATGTTGCTTGGCAAGAGGTTCCCTCCCTGACTCCTGCTCTCTGCCCCTTCTGCTCATTTATGTCAGCCCCATCCCTTTGGTGCCCCAATCCCACTCTCCCTTTTGATTCTATTATTAACAAACTGTCCTGCATATTAGACCTGAATTCTTCTCTGGAAATTGCCTTTATATATCTTGTATTTATTTATATGTGTCCACATTATTTCCTACCAATAGAACATAAACCCCTTGAAAGCAAGAACAGTTTCACTTTTGTCTTTGTACACATGGCATCTAGTACAGAACCTGGGGCAGAATGGGCACCTAACCAATGCTTGTAGGTTAATAAAGTCTGTTCTACAGTGGAAGGGAAAACAGGATTCAGCAACAGAGATTTAAATGAGAAAAAAAATTCATCTTGAGCAGGAGCTCAAATTATTCACAAAAAGGTAGTTTACAAAAGAAAAATATGTAAATGGTTCATTTCCATTTTAATTAGAGATGCCTCTGCTTTCAAACCAATTCATTTATTGCCATAAGACAAGGTGTTTAAAATGTGCCAAGTAACCAGATTAATAACGGGATATTAAGCAGCTTCCAAAAAACCTCAGTAGTATAAATGCTGAGGTGAAATACAGTATACTCCCAAAGCTTTCAGCAGCTTAAAAAAATTCAATAAAATAAAAAAAACTACTCCACCCTCCAGTTTGCAACAATGAGAGTTAATCAAATGAAAAATAACATTATTTCCCATTGGGTTTAAATCACTGCTGGCCTCAGGCACAGAGTCACCTGGCTCTATTTGTCTTTCCAAGTATAAATGCAGAGGGTTTCCTTTTGAAAAGGTCTCTGTTTATTATAGTTTACTATTTGAGCTAATGTGAAGCATTTATGTTTTAATCAGAAAACAGAAGGTGGAAAAAGGTCCAAACATACTGCATTCTTTCCCTTTCACAGGGTCAGGCAGTCCAGAACAGTCCACTGCGGAATTGGGAACGGCAACTCTCCACCTGGAGCCACTGCTATCACATTCCGTATATTCAAAGTGGTAATCTTTCTGCAAACAATTACAAAAATATGTTATTCATTTCAGCAGGCATGCACAAGAGTCCATGTCATCATAGATCCATTGGGAATTTGGCCAACTACAGTCTCTCAATTTGGGCACATTGGGACCCTCCTACTCCTGCCTCCATGCCCTTTCCCAATAGAATGTAAGCTCCTTGGGCTCATGTTGTATCCCCAGCATTTAGCACAACACCTGGCATATAGTCAAGGCTTAATAAATGCTTATGGCTTCACTGATTCTTCCATGGTGTACTTTCACCCTAGCTACTCTTCCCCACAAGTCACCAGGCCCCCACATTTCCTTTTTCCCCACTTTCTTCTACAATTCTGTCTTCTCAATGAGGGGAAGGTAGAACTAGATAATTCTACTTCAATCAGATAGAAGAGATGTCACAATCTCTCCTTGGTCCAGACTAGTCAAGGATGAAAATATCATCCTTGCCCTCCTTCTCAATGTGCTCCACCACCCTCCACCAATCCTGTGCTTGATCCAGGGAAGAAGAAAAGGAGAACATGCCCTGATCTAATTCTCATTCAGTTTAAAATCTGACAGAGGGTAAAAGAATTAATCATCCAAACACTGAGTAGAAGACTTTCCAAGTTTTTAAGTAGTTCACACAGGCTCAACACACACCCACCCCCAACATGCCATTTTTCAGCATATTTGCAGAACATCAGTTACAAGGTTGAGCCAAAATACTCTTCTCTATTTGACGCTACAAATTCTCACTTTGCTATGCCATAATCAGCAACCACATTACATCTCACTTATGATCAAATATAAGCTGGTATAAAGAATATCAGCTCACCCCTTGCGGGAGGGTGGTAGGCAGGAAAGCCTTAAATCCATCTCAAAACTTTTTTACTACTTCAAATGTATCAAAAAAGAGGATTGCTTTTATCTCTCCATGTCTTTTCTCTAGTCCTCCTTTCCAGAATAGGATGATAATGGTGTTGATCAGAGTTAATGCCAAGAGAAATAATATATGTATTTTGTCAGGGTGATTTTTAAAGGTCCTTCCTTACAGAGGCTGGGGACTGTGTGTGTATGCCACCACCTGTAATGTCAGACTTCTCAAATGGTTTAGTTAGATTTCTTGAACTTTCTTCCTCTTTTTTTATAAAGGGTAGCTTTCTGGGAGCAGGAGGGATATACAAAGAAATTTTAAGTCTGGTGAAAAAAATTAAAAGAAAAAAGGGAAGGAAATAGGCAGTCAAATTCTGACCATCTCCATTCCTTTTTACCCTACTTCAACTGCTGCAAGTAATAAAGATAATAATATCTTCTATTTGTTTAACATTTTGTAATTTATAAAGTACTCATGCATACATTCCTTCATTTAATAGACATAGCTGAGTGGCATAGTAAATAGAGGACTGGATTGGGAGGGAGAAAGACTTGAATTCAAACCTGGTTTGAAACATGTGCCACCTGTGTGACCCTAAGCTAAGTCACTTAACCTCTGTCTGCCTTGTTTTCCTAAACTATAAAATGAGGATAATGAAACACCTACCTTTCATAGTTCTTGTGAGGATCAAATAAAGTAATAATTGTAAAGCACTCAGCACAGTGCCTGGCACATAGTGGATGTCCATTGAGTGTTTCCTTCCTTCCTTTCTCATTAATTCTTGCAACAAACCCACAAGGACAAATATTTATTCATTATAATCCTCACCTAACAGACAAGTATAACTAAGTTTCAGAGATGTTAATTGGCTTATCCAAAACTACATAGCCAAAGGGAAAGAGGACAAACTGAGGTCTTCTGACTCCAGGTCCTGGGATCTTTCCACCATGTTATATTTATACATTATTAGAGGAAACTACAGGAAATAATGGACTACGTAAATAAATTGGCATATGAATTCAAAAGACAAAAATTTCCCAGTGTGGGAACCCCCTCCACCAACAAAGATTGCAATCCATCTATGAATAAGTAAATAATTCCTACTTGCTTGCCTATAGTACATTGGGTTACTTTAA
Organism: Petaurus breviceps papuanus; assembly: GCF_028583685.1. Classification (NCBI taxonomy): domain Eukaryota; kingdom Metazoa; phylum Chordata; class Mammalia; order Diprotodontia; family Petauridae; genus Petaurus; species Petaurus breviceps. The sequence continues at coordinate 7,997,679 of NW_027186540.1, read as the reverse complement.
GTTAGTTAAGTTAGGTTTCTTTCGCTAGACCTCAGCACTGAACTTCTGGACAGCTCCGGTGTAGGGAGCTTAGATAATAATAAGGAGAAATGAGAGCCACCATGGGTAGTAATGTAGGAAACCAATCAGGGAAAAATAATAGAACTGTCATGCAACACAGAAGGCACAGTTTAGATAACATAAATTTTCAGTGAACAAAGTTAGAATGCTTGCATGACTTCTTCCAGCAGCAGTCATCAGCATACATGTAGGAATAGAGAAACTGAATGATGAAGTAGTAACCCAGAAATGAAGTTTGGCAAAGAATTAGCAGCAAAAGGACAAAGGACCAAGGAATGAGTGTATAGAACAGTGTGTAGCTGAATTTGGTTACTATAGCATCAAGACTACTAATGAAAAAAAGGAAAAGCCAAAGCAGAGGTGGTGAACTGGAAAAACACAGAAGAATATAGTGACTATAGATCTTGGTGAGAACAAAGCATAAACTTTAAGAGAAGCAATGTGGAAGGGAAGGAGATTGTGATCAGAGAGGGATTTCAAAAGTCCAGATTCATAGAGATTAATAATTTAGGATGATGATAACACCAAAACCCAACCATCATTGAGGGCAAAGTTATAGGTAACTGGAGTACAGAAAGTTGTAAAACTAGCAAGCCAGGGTATTTTAAGATTTATACCTGTGAACATTAAAGACAAGACCCTGGCATTGAGTGGGAGAGGCTGACTATGAGCCAATTACTGAGATCTTAGAGTAAAGAGGAAGAATGACCTGGGAAATAGTAAATGACTACAACAAGGATCTGATAGGGTAATACTGAGGAGAGAATCATCTTTGAAAGAAGAAAAGGGTTCAGAAAAAGAAATGAGAAAAAAAGGAGTGGCCCATTATTTCTCCTCTTAGCCCAGTATGTCAGGATCAGATGATCATAGAATTTCACAACAAGAAAGAATTTTGGAGATCTAATCTTATATTATATTAATATTATATCTCCCTCCCTTATTTTACAGCTAAGGAAACTAAGGTTCAGAGAAGTCAAGTGACTTGACCAAGGTCACAGAGGAAGTTAGTAGCCATCATCCCTCCCTCTCCAGCACTCTTGCCAGTAGACTGCTCTGATCCCATTGGAAGATGATTATGAACTATATCAAGGCATAGAAGAGCAGAGCAGACTAAGTGGAAAACACCTTTCTTCCTCGCTTCAATTTAACCTCACTCTCACCTATACTAAAAATGGGCCTAAACCAGTGACTAAAGCTTACAATCCTATTAGGCAACTGAATACCAAGTTAATTCAATTCCATAAGCACCCATTAGGTGCATGCTATATGCAAGGCACTATCACAGAAAACAGTACGATATAGCTGTCCTCTAAAAACATGGATCTGTGGAGAAAGGAACTTTGATGATGGGATCATGGCTTAGAACTAAAAAGGACCTAAAACAGGCCATGGAATCTACCCTCTTGTTTTACATGTGAGGAAACCAAGGCTCAAAAAGCTTCAACAATGGTCATGCACTAGTGGTGTCTTAGGCAGGTTTTGAACCTGTTTCTGGGCTCAAAGTCCAGTGCATTTTCCTCGTTGAATAGAAAGAAACTACTATTGTATCAAGCTCTTACTTCTATGAGGTGATAAAGACAGTAGAAACAGGCCACAAAAATTCCTAGATGAGAAGACTAACTTTCTTCTCCCTACCCTCCATTGCCTTAACAAACAATACTAAGCCAGAGTAATTATTTCTGGCCTGTATACTCAAGTGCCTTTATTGGAATGCTCTAAGGAGCATTTTCAGGGAAACCTGGTGCTATACTGGTATGGAAAATGACCTATCCAAATTAAGTAATAGATGGTTGAGTTGCTATTCTGCAGATGGGAACTTGAGGTTTTTTTTGTAAAACAGGATCTGTTTAAAAAAATATAAAGTGTGGAGTTTACTCAAGAATTCAGGAATGGCACCACACCCAGAAATAACTGGCCGTGTAACCTTGAGCAAGTTACTTAACCCCGATTGCTTAAAAAAAAAAAAAGAATTCAGGAATGAATGAATGAAAGAAAAGCATTTATTAAGTACTTACTGTGTTCCAGACAAGCCTTCTGTTTATACAGAGGTCTTCTACCATCATCAAAATCATGACACATAAGAAAAAGTGCTGGAATTATAGTAAAAAATTCTGGGTTCAAATTCCAATTCTGCCACTCAATAGTTAAATTCTCTTGAGTACTTTATCTCTTTGGGCCTCAGTTTCCTCCTCTGTAAAATAAAGGAACTGGTCTAGATAACCTCTAAAGTTTCACCTATCCCTAAATCTATGAATCTATGACCCTATGAAAATAAATGAGATTCCTGTGAACACAGTAGAAAACTTTATCAGTTTTACCTGAAATATCCTGAATCCATAAAAGAGTTCAGACTCCTGGTTCTTGATTCCAAATCAGGTAATTTTTATTCTAATTAGTATCAGGCTCTTAGGAGAGAGGGGGTTATCTTATTTCTTGTGGGTAGAGTATTAGAAGTTCCATTATCCTCTTATTAATACCACCTCCCAAAAAAAAAGAGAAACAGGCATCTAGAAGCAATTTTTTTAGGCATTAGCAAAAGACTACTAAAGTCTAGACGTGTTCATTTCGGTTAAATTTACACAAATGTGTATCATAGTAAGTTCTTGTATGCTTAGTATGAGGCAAAGGCAGAAGTGGGAAGAGTTGTACAAAGGATAAGACATAGTCCCCACCTTCAAAAAGTTTACTATCCTGTGAGGAATGGAACCTAGATATGTGAACCCTTCAAAAATATTTTTTTAAAATCCAATAGATTATTAAGAGCTAAAATGAGCAGGTATTTAGAATTGATACTTGATAGGAGAAATCAGCAGACTGGAGTGGTTTGGGAAAGACTTCATAAGAAAGATGGGTCTTGAACTCAACCCAGAAGAATAACTCAAGTTTAGAGTTAAGCTAACCAGAACTATCAATTCAATTGAATTCAATAAGCATTTATTAAAAGAAACTCCCTCCTTCTTCATCTCTGACTCTTGGCTTCTTCCAAGTCTCATCTAAAGTCCCAGTTTCTTCAAGAACCCTTTCCTAGTCTTCTTTGATCTTAGTGCCTTCCCTCTGAGAGCACTCCCAATTTATCCTGACTATATCTCATTTGTACATTGACTTCTGCATGCTGTCTCTCCCATTAGACTCTGACTTCCTTGAAAGCGGGGACTGGTTTTGTCTTTCTTTGTATCTCTAGCACTTAGCAGAATGACTAACACATAGCAAACACTTAATAAATGTTTATTGATTTGTTAAAACTGTATAAAAGTCATTGTGCTGGGTGGTTGTTATTGTTTGTCCTTGGTTCTCAAAGAGGACCATGACATCAGGGAGGTTATGTTACAACTTGCAAGGGAATTGGATTTAAGAGAGGGAGAGCTGTGCAAAGTCACCTGCCTCACTTTCTCCACCGGAGCCATCTGGGTCCAGTGGCAAGATATAGATCAGGATGACTGGAGATGGCCCCAGATGCAGTGGGAGACCTGGGTACTGAGAATACAAAGATGAAAGAATTCAAATAGAAGCAACAAACATTTATTAAACACTTACCATGGGTAAGACACTGGAAATACAAAGATAGGACACAAACAGTGCTCTCATGGAACTTATAGTCTAATTGAGGAAATAAACTCAAATAAATATATGTCAATCAGGGTGAGAAAGCATTTATGAGTTTCAATCTGCAACACTATAAGGGTTGTATAATCCCTTTACTCAATTATTCAATTTAATTAAACTCAAGTGATTCCCTATTATCTTCAGACTCCTTTTTTAGTCATTTTAAAACTCTTCACAAACTGGAATCTTCCTTCCTTTCCAGTGCTCTTACATATTACTCACCTCTTTGAACTAAGGTCTAGCCATAGTGGCCTACTCACTGCTCCACAACCACATATGCCTTTGCACTTACTCTCCCTCATGCTTGGTACACATTCCCCCCTCACCTTTACCTCTTAGAATCCCCGGTTTCATTCAAGAAAACTCCCAAAACTACCTAGGATTTATTTTGTATATTTTCTGTATATACTTATATATGCATATACTTCTGCCCATTAGAATGTAAGCTTCTTAAGGGCAGAGACCATTTCAGTTCTGTCTCCATGTTGCCAGAAATTCACACAGTGCCTGATGAGCAGTAGGAGCTTAACGAAATGCTTATTGATTGAATATGCACATCACAGAAATCCCAGATTCATCCAAATGTCAAAGTCACGCTGCTTTACATTTGTACATCACTTAGTTTATAAAGGGCTTTAAGGAACATTATCCCATCTGATCCTCACAACAACTACTGAACAAACAGATTCCTGTTCTCTTTACTTTAATGGGCAAACTGCCAGTGCTCACAGCAGCTGTGTGTTCCTCCCTGCCCAGCCTTTCTGATAGATCAAAACAAAATAGAGAGATGCAGCAGGGTACTTCTCAGGGCAACAAAGTTTAATTAAAAGGGGGGAGATGCCGCAAATACTCATAAATGCCACTGTAGGATTAAACAGGAGGAGGAGAAGCAAGGTAAAGATTGCTGAAGAGTCTCTAGTCAAAAAGAAGAAATATCAGTAACATAGCTCAAGGAATCCAGTGGGGAGAAGTAAAAGAATAAATACATTTTCTTCACATAAATGTTCATTCTTCTCTTGTATTTTTTTTAAGTCTGAGAATATGAAATGTAGGTATCCAGAACAATGTAACCTTGTAGCATGATAAGGTTGGAAGCTCTTCAGGCAGGACAACCCCTGACTTTTAAGTGTTCAAAGCCCTGTGAACACTTAACTTGAAAAGAATTGGGTGAGTGAACTGTCTGAGAAAAGTTCTAATTCAGATAAATGAGGGTGGCTCACTTGACTATGTGAAAAGTTTAGAGGAATGTTCATACCTCCTAAATGCATAAACAAGACACACAAATTATGTTAAAGGTTACTTTATCCTACATCATCGAGAATACAAGAACAGAGCATCCTAATGAGATTTTTTTCTTTAAAAAAGAAACCTAATATGCTAAAGTTACCATGGGAACCCACCATTGAGGAAAGATTCACATATAATTTCTGGTTATCATACCTGGTTAATGACGTATACTTCTCATACTCATTTGGCAAAAATGTATTGTTTTTAGGAATTGTTTTTAAAATCATTTTTAATTAAATCACATTCCTTTTGATTTCTTCAGTTACCTTGTTTTGTGGCTTTTTTCCTATTCCAACTTTATGGATTATTAGAAGGAAGGCAAGAACAGTAGTCAGAAGTTTAGAGTTCTGGTTCTATCCTTGGCCAGTGATTACTGTCTCCATCTTGAGAAATTTATCTCACTCCTCTGGGCCTCAGTTTCCTTATCTGCAAGATTAGGGGCTGAACTATATAACACAGCATACCTATCATAGAAGTAATGCAGATTTTAGAGTCACAGGACATGGGTTCAAATCTTGGCTCTATTCCTTATAATATGTGTGACCTTGGGCAAATTACTTCACCTCTCTAGGACCATATAGCTACAACTGGAAAGGAACTCAGAGGCTCTCTAATCTATCTACCTTCATCATCAGATGAAGAAGCAGGGGCCGAAGGGGGTTAAGCAGTCTAAGACTATATAGGGAGTAACAGTTATATTATCAGAAAATGAGAGTGTTTGACTAGAGGACCTCTAAAGGCCTTTCCAGCTTTAAATATGTGATGTCAGGGTCTCTAATGTCTCTTCCAGCTCTAATATTCTCTCATAGCCACATGGTCATTGCTCCAAGAGAAAAGGAAAGCAATTATGTCACTGCACTGTTCAGGGCAAGATTAAGGAAATGATGTTTCAAAACAAGATATCCACATGACCACAGAAGGTACAAGGGACATTGCAATCATTCTCTTTTAAGATACTATTAGCCAGACAGTCTACAAATATATCAGTGTCAAAACCACAATTCATAATTAAACTACACACAAAAGGAATGTGGTACTGGAGAAAAGGCTTGTGAACTTCCTAATTGTTTATGTCTGTTTTAAGCATATGCTGGTGATCCTTCTATTTCCCATCATTAGAGGTGAATAGCATAAATCATGGAAATAAGATGTACAAATAATTTTTTTAAATCCCAATTTTATACATTTGTTTTATTTCAATGCTTCTTAATAATAATAAATATATATAAACTATTATCTTCCCCTTCCTTATTCTCTAGTGGGCATGTTAACAATGAAATGACAGGGAAGATGGAGAAAAAAGAGGGGCATAGAAGGAACCTAGATGGTGGGAAAAATGGATAATCAGACCTTTGAAATCAAGAATTGTTTGAGGGGCAGCTAGGTGGTGCAGTAAATAGAGCACTGACCCTGGAGTCAGGAGGACCCGAGTTCAAATCCAGCCTCAGACACGTAACACTTAGTAGCCATGTGACCTTGGACAAGTCACTTGACCCCAATTGCCCTGCTTTCTCCCTCCAAAAATAAGGAGGAGGAAGAGGAGGAGGAGGAGGAGGAGAAGGAGAAAGAGAAGAATTGTTTGAAAGCAATATTGAACTGTGTTTAAAAAAATTTTCTGTTAAGCAAGATAGTTTAAGGAACTAACTAAAAGCATACAAAATGAGGACCAGAAGCTGCTGCTACTGTTTATCATCTGAATGGCCACAGTGTACAAGCAACATGGATTTACCCTATCTCTGTTAGCATGCATAGGATCATATATGCAAAAAAAATTTTTAATCACACAAATATTCATTCATATAGTGTAAAGGCAATCACAGAGAAGTGCAAATGTTGAAAGAGACAGAGTATGTATATGTATGCGTCTGGATGAATGAAAGAAAAGGTATTTGTCAAGTTCTTACTATATTCAAAATACAGTTATCCCTTCCACATCATAGAGGTTAAGAGCATGGAGCCTGTGCAATCTGGAAAATTCTCATAAAAATTTTTGACCCTTCATGTACGCAAGAGAAGTCTAAATTTTTTCTTTTTTGTATGGGATGTTTACCGTACCTTATTGTAAAATATGGGTTGATATTTATATAATAATATCCATATATTTTATGCACCTCTGAGCTTCTAAATTTTTTCTGTGTCATTTGCTGGCCTTTACATCTTCCACAAACTCCTAAAAGATACCTATTTAGTTTCCTATGCCAACCCACAATAAATTGAAACCACAATGGGAAAGTCATGGTGTGGAAAGGATAACTGTACTCTGCTAAAAGTTGGAGATATAAGCTAGCATTTATATAATACTTGAAGGTTTGCAAGGCACTTTGTAAATATTATCTCATTTTGTCCTCACAACAACCTTGAGAGGTAGGTGCTATTATTATCTCTATTTTACAGATTAAGCACTATCTAAAGCCAGATTTGAACTCAGGTTTTCTGAACTCCAGGTCCAGATCTCTGTCCACCTTTCCATTAAGCTGTTCCTTTTCTCAAGAAACTCACATTCTAATAGGGGGAGACAACAGATAAAGCAAGCATCAGTTCCAGGTCTGTATGCTGTGACCAAAGAACTGTGTGACCCTGTGGAAAGCACAGTAGATTTGTATTCAACGGACATCACTGAATTCTTGCTCAACTACTTACCAATTGTCATGCGTGAACCAGTCACTTAAATCTCTTTAACTTTCAGTTTTTTCATCTGTAAAATGGAGACAGTATTGCCTCTTATACAGTTATGAAGATCAAATGAGATAAACATATAAGGATTGCCAACCTGAAAGCACTAACAAATATATTCCGTATAACCTTGGGCAAGACAAGACTTCTCTGAATCTGTTTCCTCACTTTTCAAATAAAAGGGTTAGATCAAATAATTCCTAAAGTCCTTTCCAGCTCCACTGTCAACATTGTCCAGAATAGTTTGGATAATGTTTAATGTAGAAAAGTCCTAGTAAAAGAGAGACAGTCAGATAGACATCACTCCATTAGCACTTGTCTCTACACTTCACTGATTTCCTAACAGAAACACCAGGACATACATTTGTCTCCCACATGAAATAGTTTCCCAGCTCAGTTGTTTCCTCTTCCTTTGTAAACTTCTACTCAACTCAACAAGCAAACTCACCAATGTAAATGTGAGTTTCACTGTTTTTCTTCATTTAAAAAACTACCTACTTCCTCCAATACATGTAAAAAATTACTCTAAACAAACTTTAGAGCTACAGAACCCACAGTGACAGAGAGAAACAAATCTCCTGCTAAAGGGAGCCCGGCAGGCTGTCAGGAGGAGCCAAAGGCAGTCCCAAATGAGCCTTGGTTTTAGCCCCAGGGTGGCCCCCACAAGCTGGGAGTGGACTTCAGGAGAGTGAATCACCAGCAGCTGTGGCGGTGTCCAGACTTCTCAATCCACAAATGCCAAAGACAAAGTAAAAGGTCAGTGTGAAACTTTGTTCAAACAGGAGGAGTGTGGTTGAGCTACTGTGATAGTAATGGCAATTAAAGATTCCCCTGTATTGGCTTGGTTTTCAAATTGATTGTGTTAAAACCCAGAGCTTGTTAATCCCACCTGTGGGATGGACTTGTTGATGTGAAAAGAAAGTCCTGAACTGGGAGGAGCTGGTGATGTAGATTTGGAGAGACAAGAGAGAGGCAGAAGAACTTTTTGGAAGCAGCACCTCGTGGAGGCAGAGAGATAGACTAAGAGAATTGCTGGGGGCCACCTTGAATCGCCCTGGACTTTTGAGACCTGCCCCTGGAGCTGCCAAGGACTGAGGAGACATGGCTGTTTTGCTGGTACTTTGTCTGTCTGTTTTGATGTTGTTTTGCCAGATTTGTCCACTGGTGAAAGACAGTCCTGTTGAAGAAGTCCTGGAACCTGGCTGTTGGCTAAGAAGCCCTGAGACTGTCCTGCAGACAGAGTGAATACTGTCCACTGGTGAAGGACAGTGCTGTTGTTGCAAGGGTCTGGGAAACTTTCTGTTGGTTCAGAAGCCCTGAAGAAGGATTTTCTTGTTGTATGTTTACAGAAATCCTGGGAGAGGGTTTTGCTAATGTTTTCAGGGGTTCTAGGATTGTCCTACAGACAGAGGATGAATTAATGAAGGGACTGGCAATGTATCTTGTGGCCTTGCTAAGCCTTGTCTCCCCAGGAACTAAGATTGCTGAGAACTTGCCTCTTGTCAAGATGAAGAAAAGACCTCCATTTGGGTATTAAGAGCTGTGCTTAAACTTGATGTAACTCTGGGGTAGATTCAATTGTGATCCAGGGGTGGGGAACTTTTGACCTTTTTGTGTTCTATGGTTGAGCAAATGAATGTACTTTACTTAGGTTGGAAACTAATCTCCATTTGAGAAGAGGGGCTTTGTGGTGGACTAAATGAAGGTACAGCCTAGGGGTGGAGAAGTATTTAGAACAGGGACTTTGTAATTGAATGATTGGAAGGTCCTGGGGTGGGGTAGTACTTGGAGATTATTTAATCACACTTGGTAAATGCTGTATTTTGAATGATGTCATGTTTTGATCTTCTCTGTTCTTGGTTTGTCACTGAATAAAATGGAGAGCACCTATGCTGGTATTCTGAACCTTGGGAAGTTGCCTTTCCTTGACATTACATTACAGCTACTACCCCCTGAGCACAGGAGGTGTGGTGGCTACAGCCACTGCCACATGTCTGCTTCAGAGCTCCTGGTATGCAAATTGTAGGGAACCACGCAACTATTCAGAGCATAATCACTTTTGTTTTGACCTGCTTGGATCCAGATTTCGGTCATGGATGGTGGTCCTAGGGTGTGTGACCAGTGAGCCAGAGCATGCGGGGGCTATAGAGAGGGCACTCATCTAATAGCTCCAATAGCTGCAAAAACCCCAGCAATTAGGGACATAGCTCTCTCTCTCTCCATTCTGGAAGCAGAGTTCTACCATGGCAAAGAGCTCAAAAGTCAAGTAATTGGCTTCCAATATGAGCAAGCAATGGAAGCACAAACAGACGATAGAATCCTTTTTGGGGAACAAAAAAGGATCAAGACATGGAGCAGGATGAAGACAGCAAAGTCAGAACTCCTGCATCAAAAGCCTCCAAGAAAAATATGAATTGGTTACAGGCCGTGGAGGAGCTCAAGAAGGATTTTGAAAATCAAGTAAGAGAAGTGGCGGAAAAATTGAGAAGAGAAATGAGAATGATGCAAGAAAACCATGAAAGCCAGTCAATAGCCTGCTAAAGGAGACCCAAAAAATACTGAAGAAAATAACACCTTAAAAAATAGACTAAATCAAATGGCAAAAGAAGCCCAAAAAGCCAATGAGGAGAAAAATGCTTTAAAAAGCTGAATTTGCCAGATGGAAAAGGAATTTCAAAAACTCACTGAAAAGAATAACTCCTTCAAAATTAGATTGGAGCAGTTGGAAGCTAATGACTTTATGAGAAATCAAGATACTATAAAACAGATCCAAACAAATGAAAAAATAGAAGGCAATGTGAAATATCTCGCTGGAAAAAATCACTGACCTGGAAAATAGATCCAGGAGAGATAATTTTAAAATTATTGGTCTTCCTGAAAGCCATGATCAAAAAAAAGAACCTAGAAATCATCCTCCAAGAAATTCTCAAAGAAAACAGCCCTGATGTTTTAGAACCAGAGGGCAAATTAGAGGTTGAAAGAATCCACCAATCACCTCCTGAAAAAGATCCCAAAAAGAAAACTCCTAGGAACATTATAGCCAGGTTCTGAAATTCCTAGATCAAGGAGAGTATATTACAAGCAGCCAGGTAGAAACAATTTGAATATTGTAGAAACACAATCAGGATAACACAGGATCTGGCAGCTTCTACACTGAGGGATCGAAGGGCTTGGAATATGATATTCCAGAGGGCAAAGGAGCTGGAATTAAAACCAAGAACCACCTACCCAGCAAAACTGAGTATCATGTTTCGGAGGGAAATATGGTCATTCAGTGGAATAGAGTACTTTCAAGTATTCTTGATGAAAAAAAATAGAGCTGAATAAAAAATTTGACATTCAGATACAAGAAGCCAGAGAAGCTGGAGAAGGTAAACAGGGAAAAGAAATCATAAGGAACTTATCAAAGTTGAACTATTTACATTCCTACATGGAAAAATGATAATTGCAACTGATGAAACTTTTCTCAGTATGAAAATAGTTGAAGGAGGGTATATGGGCATATGCATACATATGTGAATGTGTGTATATATGTTTACAGGTATACATAGATGGCACAGGAACAATTTAATAAGAAGGGATGATACTTCAAGGTAAAATTGAGAGGTAAGAGAGGAATATAACGAGAGGAGATGGGGAAAGACAGAATGGGGTAAACTATCTCATATAGAAGAGGCAAGGGAAAATGGTTACAATGGAGGGGAAGAACAGGAAGGCAAAAAGGCAAAAACTTATTCTCATTGAATTTGGCTCAGGGAAGGAATGACATATACACTAAATAGAGTATCTCACCCTACAGGAGAGTAGGGGGGAAGGGGATGAGAGAGGCGATGATGGAAGGTAGGGCAGGCTGTGGGGAAGTACTCACTTTTGAAAAGGGACAGGATCAAAGTTGAGAAGAGAACAAGTAGGAGGTGGGATAGGTGTGAGGGAAATATAGTCAGTCTTTTATAATATATCTACTATGGTAATGTTTTACATAGCTACACATGTACAACCTATACTGAACTGCTTATCTTCCCAGTAAGGGGGGGGGGGTGGTGACAAGGGAGGAAGGGAATGAATCTGGAACTCAAAGTTTTAAAATCAAATGTTTAAAAATATATGAATACTATTATTAATACTATTTTACATGTAATTGGGAAATAAGATATACAGGCATTGGGGCATAGAGATCCACTATGCCCTACTGGAAAAGTCGAAGGGGGTATGGGAGAAGATATGGGAGAGGGCAGATTAGAGGAGGGGATATCCTGTGGGACTGCGATTTTGGGGCGGTGGGTAGGGGGAAAATGGGGGGAAAATTGTAACTCAAAATCTGGCAGAAATGAATGATGTAAACCAGAAGTTAATAAATAATAACCCCCACCTTTTTGAGAAGAGGAAACTAAAAAAAAAAAAGAGCTGAGAGAGGAATTTATTAGGACAATAAGAAAGGGAGCTATAGATTAGGGTAAATTATCTCATATAAAAGAGGCAAGAGAAAATTGTTACTATGGAGGGGAAGAGCAGGAAGGTGAAAGGGAATGGGACAGCCTGATTCTCATTGAATGTGGCCTAAGGAGGGAATAACATACACATTCATTTGGGTATCTTACCCTACAGGAAAATAGGGGGGTAGGGAATAAGAGGGGGAATGATAGAAGGGAGGGCAGATTAGGGGAGAGAGTAGTTAGAAGCAAACATTTTTGAAAAGGGATAAGATCAAAGGAGAAAATAGAATAATTGGGGGTGGGATAGGATGGAGGGAAATATAGTTAGTCTATCACAATATAGCTACTATGGAAATGATTTGGGTAACTACATATGTACAATCTATATTGAATTGCTAATCTTCCCAGTGGGGGTGGGTGAGGAGGGAAGAAGGGGGGAAATCTGGAGCTCAAAGTTTTAAAAACAAGTGTTTAAAAAATTGGGGTTTTTTTACATGCAACTTGGAAATCAGATATACAGGTAGTGGGGTATAGAAACCCATCTTGCCCTACTAGAAAGTTAGGGGAGGTAAAGGGGGAGGATATAAGAACAGATTGGGGCAAGGGGTATTCAGTAGGCTTGCTATTTTGGGGGTGGGGTAGGGAAAAGATGGGGAAGGAAAAATTGTAACCCTAAATCTTGTGGAAAATTAAAAATAAATAAATTTAAAATAAAAAAAACCTACCCATGATGCCTTACACTTTCCCTCCTTTCATCCAAATAGTGCTGCCTCTAACCCTACCTGGTATTCCCCTTCCCCATTCTTTCCATTTTAGGTGGATTTCTCTTTACTAATCAGGAACTTCCCTTGATCACTAACCCTGAAAGTCATACCTAGATTGTTCCAGTACCTCCAAGCAATTAATTCAACAAAACCAAATATTTACTAAGTGTCTCATATGTGGTAGGCCCTGTGCTAGGCTTCTCTCCCACACTTTATGCATCAGAGACATTTCACTCAACCCACCTTGTAACCGTAGCTTCACCACCTACATGTCTTCCCACCTACTAACAGTTTCTCCAACCCTATTTTATGACTGCCTCTTCCTAAATGGTTTCTGGGACATTTCCCCAAACCCTTTCAGGCCTTACACCTGACTTGCTCTGCAGCAGCTTCCCCTGCAGCTGGTATTAGTAATAATTTGCCATAATTGTATATATAACATGTACAGAGTAACTTACATTTTTAATATGTTTTATACTTTTTTCACTTTATATACCCTTTTATGTAGGGTATTTTGCTTGATTTGACAACAATCCAGAGAAGAAAGGGGGCATTATAAATTGTATTACAGATGAGAAACTAAGGTAGAAAGGTTAATTGCCACAAAAACTATGGCAGAGGAAATATTAGAACCCAGATCTCCTGATTCCAAATTCATTGCTCTATGATGTACACCACCCCTTTCCACATCCCAGAATGGTAAATTCTATCTATACCAGTAGGGCCCTAGATTTAGAGGTGGGAGGTCATCTAATCTAACCCCCACCTTTTTGAGAAGCTGAAACTAAAACCTATAGAAGCTCAATTATTTACTCTGGCTTATATAATAGCAGAGCTCACATGCTTTGAACCTAGGTCTTTTCACTTTAAACCCAATGCTCTTTCTACTCCACCAGTATGTATCAGTAAAAGTGGAAAATGTGAGACCTGGAGTCAGGAAGACTTCAGTTCAAATTTGACCTCAAATACTTAATAGCTGTGTGATCTAGGCAAATCACTTGATCTCTTCCTCAGTTACTCATCTGTAAAATGGAGATAATAATCATCAAAAGGTTGTGAAATGAGGATAATAATCATCTAAGGTTTGTTATGAAGATAAAAATAAGATAAAATTTATAAAGCACATTTCCAATCATAAAGCTCTATGTAAGTGCTACTACTGTTAACATTATTGCTATTAATTTGCACTTTTTTCTAAAAAAAAACACAGCAACCTGATTCCTGACATATAGCATATAGATTGCTGAGATGTCTCACATAATTTTGGTATCAAGCAACATGACTAAAATTTTTTGATTTAGGGGTTAACTATATATAACCCTTAATATATATAGTTATGTCAGAAGGACATAATTTTACTAGTGATAAATCTGGATCAATGTTACAAAAAGTCATCTTGTCAGAGGATTTACTGAATTTGCTGAATTGATTGTTCTCTTAACTCACTCTCATCCTAACAGCTGAATCACAAGAAAAACATTTCCTTCCTACCTGTCTTATGGCTGGATCTCACAAAGACCTGTCACTCCTAAAGTCTTCTTGCCTGAAGGGAGTATTTCTTATTTTTGAAGGGGCTTGAATTATGATTTCTAGAGAACCCAGCTTAACTTAATTACTTTGTAGCTAAACTAGTTAGGGACCTAGTCTACCTAAAGGGGAACATCAAGTCCTTAAAGACCTTCATGTTAACTGTATTTGCTTATGATAATTAGATTACCTATACATGAAATAAATGCACCCTGGAAGGGAAGGAAAGCATCTAGCAAGATTCAGAGAGACCATAAACCCAAAAGGACAACAAACTCAACTAGCAATCAGGCTAAAAGTGACAAAATACCGTCATTCCCATTTTACCAATTCAGGCAACAATTATATGACCCTAGACGAGTCACCTGAACTCTCAATAGGCACTCTAAAGCTAGAATTTGGAAAGTATCAACCTGCACTGGTACAGCAAATTTCTTCCTCAGGAAGTTCTCTGTATCAGTGAAACCATACACATTGTCCCTGTTGCCATCTCTATGTGGCAGATATTCTGTTAGGCAACAGGGCTACAGAGACAAAAATAAAACAATTCTTGCCCCCAAAGACTCTACAATCTATTGTGGGGGAAGGGAAATGGGGAAGTAGAATACATGTACACAGACAAGTAAATGCAAAGCAATTTCAGGAAGGAGGTAATACTAATAAGTAGGGGGACCAAGAAAGTCTTCACAGAGGTTAGAGCTACCACTAACCCTTGAAGAAAGCTAGGGATACTTAAGGGCAGAGGTAAGGAAGCAGCCCAAGCAAAAAGCTATAGCAATGAGGGACAGCATTTTGAGTCTGGGGTGGGGAAGGAAAAAAAACAGAGAATAGGGAATAATGCAGATGAAAGGTCTAGGAAAACTGGACAGGATTTTTTTTAGCCTGGTTTGAAGTTGGTATTCAACAGGACAAGGAAGGAAAGAAAGAAAGGAGGGAAGGAGGGAGGGAGGGAGGGAGGGAGGGAGGAAGGAAGGAAGGAAGGAAGGAAGGAAGGAAGGAAGGGGAGAGGAAAAGCTCTGGGCACCTAATATAAGTAAAGAAAAAAGGTACCAAAATGAAAATAGAAGGTCACTGAAAATAAATCTTATATTTTTCCCTTTTTTGCTCAGAGTAAGCTTTGCTGCTATGTACCTGATTTTATGTCTGGCTAAATGACTGGAAGAATGGAATCTGGTACAAAAGACTGTGAAATACAATTTAAATGCAAAATACAAATAGCTAACCCATGGCAATGTTTCCACTGGGAATAGAGCTTGACTTACAAATGATGATTAGAGAAACAGCATAAGATAATAAGTGACTCCAAGAAAATCTAACACAAAGCATCAAAAGTTATTCTAAATATTTACAGGTTTATTGTTTAAGTCTTGAATTTAAGGACTCAGTTAACTCCAGAGTACCTTCTGGGAAAGAGTCAAGTACCAGAGTTCCAGCTACATTGTCATAACAATGATCCTCAACAGCAAGAATTTTTTAAAAAGATTTAGCTGTTCAGCCTATTAAAAATAATCTCATACATTTAATACTGGTTATCTGAGGAAACTGATTCTCATGATACCTCCACAACAGATCTCCCCAACTGGTTTATTTGGGAACTTCCCAGTGGGTTTAAAGCCTATCCTGGTCAAACTCAAAACTGCTTGCTACCAGCCCTTCTTCCATCTCTAGAGCTGCCCGGTATGGAAGGGAATGTAGCCAGCAATGATTTGCACTCTCAAGTATCACCCCAACCTAGTGCATTTTAAAACATTTCAGATAAGAAAAATAAGAAGACACTTCCTTCCCTCAATTGCCTTTGCTGGGGAGAAGGGAAGACAGAAGGAATGATGGATATGAAATATTGTATATGTCAGATATTGTCAGTGTACAGACTTAACTGATTTTTTTTTGCTTTCTTCCTTTTTTACATTTGTTCTTTTATTTTAAAAAATCTTTGTTATAAGGGATGATACTTTGAGGGAAGGGAAGATGAATATGAGGGGACATCTGGGTGATACAAAAATAAAAGATATCAATAATGTTCTATTCTTTAATTTAAAAGATATTTCAAACAAATCAAGATAAGTCCTAGGGAACACCACCCAGTCTCAGAAGATTTTACTTGCTCTCAAAAGTTTCAGCCTAAATTCTAGCTTCCCTAAATTGGGCTATTTTCCCTCAAGTCAAACTTAAGAATCAATGTCCCATATCATCACTGAAACCAAGAAAAATCAGTAAACAAGAATCTAAGTGCCTACTGTATGCCAGTCCATGAATATACATTTATTAAGAGCCTATTATTTATCAGGAATTGTGCTAAGCAATGGGAATTCAAAGAAGACAAAAAATAGTACCTCTTCTCAAGGAGCTTACATTTTAATGGGGGAGACAATATGCAAACAACTATGTATAAACATGATACAGAGAGGTATAGTGATATATGATGAATTAGAGAAAATTGACAGAGGGAAGTTACTAGCTTTAAGGGGTATCAGGAAAAGTTCCCAAGAGGTGGAAATGAAGAGGAAGAGAATCCCAAGAAGGGGAGGCAGCCAGTGAAAATGCCTGGGTTGGGAGGTAGAGTGTCTCATTCAAAGAACAGTAAGATGTGTTTCTGAAGTTTAGGAGAGGGGTTAGGGTTGGATAAGTAGATCTGAGGATCATCATTATAGAAATTATCATTGAATCCATGAGAGCTGATAAAATCACCATGCAAAATGGTATAGAGAAAAAATAGAAAAGGGCCCAGAAGAGGGAAACCAGTTCCTTTTTATAGACCTCCATGGCGTCAGGAAATAGGATTTGTTGTTTAGTTTTGCCTGACTCTTTGTAACCTCATTTGAGATTTTCTTTGCAAAGATACTAGAGTGGTTTTCCATTTCCTTCTCCAGTTCATTTTATAGTGGAATAAACTGAGGCATAGGGTTAGGGATTTGCCCAGGGTCACACAGCTAGTAAGTGTCTGTGACCACATTTGAACTCAGGTCCTTTTGATTCCTGGTCTAGCATTCTCATTCACTGCCACCTAGCTGCCATGCCTTTTGGCTCTAAATCGGAGCTCTTTTCACTATCTTTACCATGCTTTTTCAATTATGGGGAACATGCCAGTCTCTAAAATACTGATCTGCCAACAACGATAACAGATGCCTAAACTTCCAGGGAGTTCAGTTGGACCTGATGCTGAGTCCCGTAGGGCCAAATTAATCTTGCAGAAGACTACAGTGTATGGCTCCCATGGAGAATGCTTACAGGAACTTAGCTTAGACATTGTGTAAAATGTAGATAACTAGGACAATACAAGGCAATTCTAGGTTTTCTACTTTGCCCAGTGATTCTACAACTGGGTGAGATGTCTAACAATTCAAAATGAGGTAAGTTCTGCCATGAATAGTTAGGTGGCTCAGTAGATAGTGCTGAGCCTGAAGCAGGAGTCATCTTTCTGAATTCAAATCTGGCCTCAGACACTTATTAGCTGTATGACCCTGTGCAAGTCACTTAAACCTGTTTGCCTCAGGTTCCTCAGAAGGAAATGGCAAACTATTCCAGTATCTTTGCCAAGAAAACCCTAAATGGGGTCACAGTCAGATGTGACTGGCTAATGACTCAAACAACAAAGTACCGCCATTCCATGAAAACTCTCTTTGATATAGTGTTCTAAGTAGCCATGGCACTTTCATGAAGTTCACTTGCTCCTTCATTTGAATAACTAATATCAATTAGGATAATCACAATGACATCTTTAGGGTGAGGGTTAAAGGGCCAAACTAAGCTTCCAACGTTAAATCCATGGGTAACCTTGCACCCTCACTTTCCATTACAATTGGTACATTTGCCCAGGACTCTAGTGAACACAAACATATGCCATAGTATAGGCTGCTAAAAATATTATCAGGAGGTCTAGTGTTCAGAATGAGGTAAGGACAGAGAGTAAACCTCTATCAAGAGAAAAGGGAGGAGTAATAAAGGGATAAGATATTTACTTGGGAGAGATAGGGCAGTTATAGTTGACAACTGAGAGAAGGCAGAGCTGTCTAATTTTTACTTTGCTTCTGTTTTCTCTGTCAATGAGAATTAATTGTGAACTGGAAATGATAGAACAAAGATGGATATGTAGCATGGAGTGACTAGCTCATAATGACCAGTCCTGAAATCTGCCTGATTTCAGTCTCTGTGACCACCAGAATGACTCAGGGGTTTGATGAAATGTTTTCTAGTTGACTGTGGAGCTGGAGGAACTGATGACTCAGAGGTTACTGAGACAGAAGTAAATGAGTGTACAAAAGTGGCAGCCCACCCTTTCATGATTCTTTTCTTCCTGGTGGTGAGTGACATAGGAAGATTTCGAGTTCCCAGGTGAGAATACAGCTGGTTATATTTCCCTGCCTACTTGCAACGTGTCCGTGAACATAAGAGGCCACTGTTTCCTTTGTGTTTGTTCTTCCCTAATCTTAGATGGATGAGTATTTTAAAATGGAAATGTCTAGTCATATTTGTGAGTTCAGGAGTTACAGAGATCCCCATCAGCAACTAGAGAGTCCAACAGCACCAGAAGGGCAGTCATAGGAGTCAACAGATGACCAAGCAGGAAAGTGGAGATGAACGTGCCCCGCCACTGACCTTTTGCACATTTCAAAGTCTGAAAAGACTGCAGGGTGACAGCTCGTATCTTGCCCTCCTCTGCCACCTAAGTCGAAGGCAAGGAGATAGTGCCAGAGTGCCGAGCACAGCAGAAGGCAGAGTGACCTGTCCTAGCAGCACACCAGCCTGTCCCAGGGGTGGACTGACTCATCCAACAGAGATACCAGTCCTTGCAAGGAACTGGCCTAGGAACTGATGGGCTTGACCCTCAGCAAATTTCATGAGGACTCCACAAAGGGAAAAAGCACTTACAGGACCAAAAGTCAGGAGGTATCCCTTTGCCACATGCGTTCTCCACAACTGTAGCTTACATTTGTGCTAAGGAACAGAAGACAATTTGACTGGAGAAATGAAGACTCAGGTGGGATATGTTAACTATGTCCTAATAGGGATACTTAGATACGTGGGAGAGTTGTTATTTTGGGCCCCAAAGGGTGGGAACTAGGAGCCATGTGTGCGAGTTGCAAAGAGGCAAATTTCTGTTTGACGTTACTAAAGACTTCCTAACAATTACCAAGTAGCGGGTGGAGTGCTGAACTTGGAGCCAAGGAGATCTCAGGTCTAATCCCATCCCTGACATTTACTGACTGTGCATCATGAATGGCCCTCAGCTTCAGATTCCTCCTCTGTAAAATGAGGCTAATCACAGTACCTACATCCTAAGGTTGTTGGAGAATCAAATGAGATTACATGTGCAGCACACTCTGTAAAATGTAAAGTCGTATCTCAATTGAGCTATTACTATTGTTGTTAAAATGAAATGGGCTGCCTCAAAGGGTGATGCATTCCTCCTCTTTGAAGGTCTTCAGGCAGGTAAGCATGATATAGGAAATATCTTTCAGGTATGGGTTGAGAATCTGACACACAGGACAACTAGTACAAGAGTTGTTCATCTCAGAAGGCTTCTTTCCTTCACTTGAATCTCCTACTCAGATATCTGTAGGATTCTCTGTAGCTTTCTACTCACTACTATTAAGGAAAAGTAATGGAGGTTGTCACCAATAATTAATTTCCTAAACTTAGGTCAATATTATTCACCCCACGTGCCAAAATAAAGGGAAACTGGGAGCAAATCTGAAAGCTTGCTCCAACAGGGCTTGGCGCTTTGACTGTTTGTAATTTGCACGGGAGGGGAAAAAATGAATGGAAGAAAGAAAATCACAGCAGACTTGTACCCAAGGGATGACCCTGAGGTCACACTGCTAGGCAACAGGTGAATTGTTGATAGAACTGAGACTATATTTCTCCCTGTAATATGATGAGTGCAATCATGGAACAGCAGAAATATAATACTTTCCCAAATCCTCGATCTGACAGAGATCTTAAGATGTCAACTAATCCATCTCTTTTCCCCCAAGCAAAATGAGAGTCAACTGTTCCAGAAAAGTAACTAAGAGCTTTTCTGTTGAAGTTTCCAGAGCCTTCACAGCTTCCTTTGAGGTCTAACTAAAGTGTCTCCTATTGTGATCCATCAACTACATCTGCCCAATAGCACGGTATTGCAGGGGAAATCAATTCAATGTGATGTGCTAGGACCTCATTATCGACAATGCAATGTAGGTCAAATTCCAGTACAATGGGCCCCAAGGAACTGCCCAGATTCTTTTGTTGTAATGGAACTGCATTAAATATTGCTTTACTTTAATTGGCCATGGCTTATGGTTTAGTGATCTTTTTATAATGGTATTTTACCTACACTGACATTTAACATCAAGTATATTCACAGCTGCTAAAACTAAAGCTACACAACATTTTATAAACCTCTCTTTTGCATTTAGTTAAAATATCTCCTTTAAAATATGTCTATATTTATGGTATCTTTGCATTACTATACCACCTGTTTAGCTCAAGAAGCAACTACTTTCTAAATAAGACCTTTCCTGATACAGCAGGAAGCACCTTCCCCCACTAAAAAAAACATGTATTATAATATTAGTTAGCATTTAGGTAGAGATTTAAGATTTGGAAAATACTTTACATGTGTTATCTCATTTGATCTTCACATTAACCCTGGGAAGTAGGTGCTATTATAATCCCCACTTTACAGTTAGGAAACTAAATGACTAACAAAAGTGACTTGTCAAAGTCATTGGTGAATTAAATCCTTATGATAAAATACATCCCATTTACCCACAAATAAAAATGAAGGGAGAAATGGATGAGGAAAGTAAGGAAGAAGGAAAGGAGGGAGGGAGGAAGGAAGGAAGGGAGGAGGGAAGGAAGGAGGGAAGAAAGGAAGAAGGGAGGTAAGGAGGAAAAGAGGAAAGGAGGGAAGGAAAGAAGGGAGGGAGGAAGGAAGGAAGGGAGGGAGGGAGGGAAGGATGAAACCAAATAATCTGGCATAGTAGGTAACCCTGGCTCTACAGTTAGATGACCTGGATTCAAATCCTATCTCTTAGTGCTCCCTACCTCTATGATGCTAAGCAAATATCATGACCTCCCTGAGCCTAAATTTCCTCCTCCATAAAATGACTAAAATGAACTGGTTGACCTCTAAAATGCCTTCTAGCTCCCAATCTATGAATCTATATCATTTAGGTAAACCACCCAATGTCTTTATGGTCAAGTCTGCTTTCTTTTGGGTTCTAACATAACACTAATTTTCACACTATTATGAAGTCATAAATGTAACATTGCTAAATATAAACAGAAAAGATTTGTTTTCATAAAATTGAAATAAATATTTCAATGAAAAGTCAAATCAAATACCTGAGGGCTTCCTAATCCTACCCCTTGGTCTTTTCATTCCTATCTTCCTTCTATCATATTACTAGATTTATTTTTTGATGCAGTTTTATTTTTCAAACCTAGGGCTTCAGTCAATGTTGACTTTCTCTTTTAAATTATTCAGGCTGCCGGCTCTGTGCTCCAAATGCTCACTCTGTCTAGCTACAAGGCAGATAGCAAAATATGCACATATTTGAGACAGGAGATTATAGCTTGCTAGCATTTAGCTACCTTGGCCCACAACTCAAAGTTGCCTGAAACAGATTGGCCACCAGCAAGTGTTTGTGAGGTGGTAATGTAAGGCTTAGACCCGATGCTTCCAAATTACTGAGGGTGGATGAATTGTAAATGAACATACAAATAGAGCCTCCTCTCCCATACCTCCCTTCTTTCTCCTTCCTATTCACAGGTGACAACCATGACATGCCATCACGGCTGCTACTGCAAAATGCAGGAGTGGCTGAATGGAGTCATGCACGGCCTACCCTTTCCCCAGAATGGGGGCAGCTAGGTGGCATGATGGCTAGAGAGCAGGGCCTGGAGTTAGGAAGACTTATCTTCCTAAATTCAAATCTGGCCTCAGACACTAGCTGTGTGACCCTGGACAAGACACTTGACCCTGTTTGCCTCAGTCCCTCATCTGTAAAATGGGCTGGAGAAGTAAATGGCAAACCACTCCAGTATCTCTGCCAAGAAAACCCAAATGCAGTCACAAAGAGTTGGACACACACACAAAAAAAAAAAAAATGACTCCACAAACTCCACTGATTGCTGGACACTGTTTATATAGCTGTTTGCTGTTTTAGTGCTTCTGCCTCTCTGAAGAAGCATTTGCTTAAGTAAAACTATCTACATTACCAGCAACTGGAATTCTGGTGCTAAGGGGCAGGAAGTGAATATGTCTCAAAGGTGGAAAAAATCAAAGACGGGGAGATCTGAGGTGGGAGCCCTTACAGATTTATATAATTCAGCACCCTCATGTCACAGATGATGAAAGAGAAGCTCAGTGAGGTTATATGGCTTCCTTAACATTTCAAAATCAGAAAGCCCAGGGTTTCTTGAAGCCTAATTCTGTTCCCTTTCCACTCTGTTATATTCCTTTGGCCAATTAGATGCTTTATTTATATATTTAGATAATTTATTCTCTGGTCCTATCATGAGAATTTTGTACTCATAATTTCATGGGTAAAAGAATAGGTGTCTCTTTCCCTCTCTCCCTGTCTCTCTACCTCTCTCTATATCCTCCATATGGAGAGAACTTCACACTGCCAAAAAAAAAAAAAAACAGAAGTGGGGAGAGACCTTGGAAAGATAAGAGTGTGTAACAAAATTAAATTAATTATACCAGCCTTTTAGGGGAAAGGACTGGGAAAAAAATAATAATTTGACATGACAGCCAGAATAAAGCAATTCTAATTTCTAAGTTTAACCATATTTGAAAACAGGGACAAGTGAGGTGATTTTTTTTTTCATCTTCATTGAGTAAGAATATAAAGACTAAACTCAAATCAGGTTTGCTAACTTCTAGTACAAGTCTCTATCCCAGGGCAATGTTCTCCTGAACTGTGGGCTGCAAGAAATTTCTAGCAGCTTTTGGCACCTCTGTTCCCATTCCTCTTTTGCTTTCCTCTCACTTCCCTTCCATTTCCATGTTTTCTCCTCAAAAGTGCTTTATCAAAACATCTCCCTTCAAAATTGCCAATGATGAGAACTAATTGCCTCATCTCAGTTTTCGTCCTCCTAGAACCCCCTCAGTCCTATTGAATGCGGCTGGGTACCAGCCTCCTCAAATTCTCTCCTCCTTTAGTTGAAGCAAGCTCATCCAGTCCTTTTCTCCTACCTTGTCCTTTACCCTCTCTATAACTGACTCCACCTCCTCTTCCAATCCCTAAAGGTGAGTGAACAACAAAGAGCAGATTCTTCTGTTCATCTCCTCCTATTCCCTCTTTCAGAGATCTCATTCACATTCAAGGCTTCCATCAGGGTTCCAGAATCTCCATGTAAAGGAGAAGCAGCTTGGCATACTGAATAGAGGTCTGGACTTGGAGTCAAAATTACCTGGGCTTTTAGATCCTACGTCAGACACTTATTAGCTGTATGATACTAGGCAAGTCGT
This sequence comes from Petaurus breviceps papuanus, assembly GCF_028583685.1. Classification (NCBI taxonomy): domain Eukaryota; kingdom Metazoa; phylum Chordata; class Mammalia; order Diprotodontia; family Petauridae; genus Petaurus; species Petaurus breviceps. The sequence goes on along the minus strand of NW_027186540.1, from coordinate 7,973,872 downwards.
TTAACCTTCTCTGTACTGAAGTTTCATCATCTATAAAATGGGAGAGTTGGGCTGAATAGTATCTAAGATCCCTTTCCAGACTGAAACCTTCTTCCCGTTTACCTCTACAGATCTCAATTTTGTCATCTGTAGAATAGGGGAGTTGGCCTCAATGTCCTCTAAGGCCCCTTTTTAAGTGTGTGTGTGTGTGTACACTAAGTTTATATGTGTGTGTGTCTGTGTATCTGTGTGTAATCCTATTCACTTCTGTAGATTTTTTTCTTATCTATAAAATGAGGAGGTTGGGTAAGATTTTCTCTATAATTCCTTCTAGCTCTGAATCTGATCTATAAGGAAAGCAGAGGAAAATAATAGTGAGGAATATTGAGCATACTGATTCCTCCTCTAGGTCTTGTGGGTTGGTGGATATGAGAGTAGGAACTGCCAGCCCCGGAGAGTAAGTAGGTCAAGAGATATGCTGTCTTCTGGAGAAAGTCAGGTTTCAATGCTAGTAGACAGAAAGAATATGTAAGAGAAGAAGAAACAAAGAAATCATTAATAAAATAGAAACTGAGAAGAGAAACAGTTGTGCTAAATATCTATGAGCCCTTAGGGAAAAGTAGCAAGGAAAAGCAGATTTTTCCCCCAAGCAAATGGCTTTTCAAATCTGAGAGATTAAATAGAACTACTGAGATTTCATTTGCCAAGAGTAAGATTTTATTTACCATAGGGTAGGAGAAATAGAACTAGGAAATATCTAATGAATTAAATTTGTCTCAGGGTCCTAATTACAACAATAGTATGAAGGAAGATCTGCAGGATGATGCCTCAAAAGGGGACATTTGTTTCCTAGTGAGGAAGGGAGAAGAAGGAAGTCAGCAAGGCTCTGAATTGAAGGAGGCTTTTGCAAGTTTCCATCTTCAGATGGGGCCCTTCACCTCTTTTAAAATATGAACATGTCCCATGTTCCCTAGCACTTCACTCGGTGCCATCCACATTCACTAAAATTTTTCAATAAAGTCCACTGGATCCCCTATTACCTCCAGGATCATATAGAAAATACTCTATTTGACTTTTAAAGTCCTTTATCACCTGGTTCCTTCCTTCCTGGCACAGTAGATAGAGCACCAGATCTGGAGTCAGGAAGACCTCAATTCAAACATGACTTCAGACATTTATCAGCTGTGTGACTCTGGGTAAGTCACTTAACCCTGTTTGCCTCAGTTTCCTCATCTGTAAAATGATCTGGAAAGGAAATGGCAAACCACTCCAGTATCTTTACCAAGAAGATCCCAAATGTGGTCATGAAGAATCAGACATGACTGAAACAAGTGAAAAATATACCTTACTCCTCCTCCATTTACTCTATGATCTAGTGACAATGGCCTCCTTGATGTTCCTCAAACAAGACACTCCTCTCAACTCTGAGAGTTTTCACTGGCTGTCTCCCATGCCAGGAATGCTCTTTTTTCTCATTCTCACCTCCTAATTTCCATGACTTCAAATTTCAGCTAAAGTCTTACCTTCTGCAAAAAATTTTTTCCAGTCCTCCATAATTTTACTGCCTTCTGAAACCACCTTCAATTCATCTTGTATTTGTTACATTTGTACATAGCTGTTTGTATGTTATCTCTCCCATTAGAATGTGAGGTCCTTGAGAACTGGGACTATTTTTTGTCTTCTTTAAATTTCTAGTGCTTAGCACAGTGCCCAGCACATAGTAGATGCATAAGAAATGCCAGCTGAGTCATTCCCCAATTGATAAATGGTCAAAGGATATGAACAGGCAGTTTTCAGAGGAAGAAATTAAAGCTATCTATAGGCATATGAAAAAATGTTCTAAATCACTACTTATGAGAGATACAAATCAAAACAAGTCTGAGGTACCACTTCACACTTATTAGATTGGCTAACATGGCAAAACAGAAAAGTGATAAAGTTGGAGAGGATGCAAGAATGTTGAAACACTAATTCGTTGTTGGTGGAGCAATGAGCTAATCCAGCCATTCTGGGGAGTAATTTGGAACTATGCCCAAAGGGCTATTTAAAAAGTGCTTATCCTTTGACCTAGCAATACCACTTCTAGGACTGTATCCCAAAGAGATTGTAAAAATGAGAAAAGGACCCACATGTACAAAAATATTTATAGCAGCTCTTTTTGTGGTGGCCAAGAGCTAGAAATTGAAGGGATGACCATCAACTGGGGAATGGATGAATAATTTGCGGTATATGAATGTAAAGGAATACTATTGTGCTATAAGAAATGATGAACAGGAGGACTTCGGAAAAACCTGGAAAGACTTATATGAACTGATGCTGAGTGAGGGGAGCAGGACTAGGAAAACATTGTACACAGTAACAGCCACAGTATGTGAGGTCTGATTTTGATAGTCTTAGCCCTTCTCAGCAATTCAAGGACCTAAAACAATTCCAGAGAACACATGACAGAAAATGCCAGTCACATCCAGAGAAAGAACTATGGAGTCAAAATGCAGAATGAAGCAGACTATTTTCTTTTGTTTTATTTTTGGGGTTTTTTTTTCTCATGGTTTTTCACATTTGTTATCATTCTTCTATGCAACATGACTAATGTGAAAATGTGTTTAATAGGAATGTATGTGTAGAGTCCATATTAGACTGCAAGTCATCTTGTGGAGGGAGCAGGGAGGAAGGGGAAGAAAAATTAAAACTCATGGAAGTGATCGTTAAAAACTAAAAATAAATAATTAAATTAAAAAAAAAGAAATGCCAGCTGAATGGCTAAAATAAGATGAATTTGATTTACCAAGTATTCTGTTCAAATGGATCAAGACCCCTGTAATAGTATATATTATGGCAATGCCCATTTTATTTGGTGCATAAGTTCAGAACAAAAATAAAAGCTTAAACAATACACAGAATAATTGAGGATCTAGTTTCTAGTTCAAGTCTTATCTCAGGAGTAAACAGTATACCTGTCAAATATCTCTCTTGTGATTTGAATGTTGAGTAGGTGATTAAGTTCAATAAACAGGCCCTAAGGGAAAGAATTTTCCTGGGGAAAGAGGATATAGTTCAAATCATACTTTAAAAAAAAATAAGCAAGACGCTACTGTTGGGTCAGGTCAGTGTTACCTGGGTACCCAAATATAAGAGACTACACTGGTAGTAGGAAAACAGTTTGTAGTAATGACCTAAGACTAGGGAAACCAGAAGGGAGACAAGGAAAATGGACCACACTAGGGAGTAGGAGGCCTCAGAGAAATGACTGTTTTTTCTCATAAAAAAAAACTTCTCTGCCAAATATAGGTTTATGACTGACTCATTCTACTGTGTTGGCTTTGCCATGGTCTCGGACTATACATTCCTGGGGTTCCAAGGATACTTCAATCTTTGCATTTACTAATGAAGGATGCATGAAATGCATAACGTGCAGGGGATAAATCAGTAGTGCCCTCCTTTTGGGACTCCAATCTGTGTCTAAGGCAGTGAGGTAAAGTATTTTGGACATAATCTGGGAGACTATGACGACATTTTTGGTAAATAATCCTCTAAGGAACATATTGCATCATACTGCACTTTTACAAATAATGCACCTCACATTGCCCAAGAAGAAGTATCTACAGGGCACTATAGAAATTCTCCCTGGAGAAAAAAAGAGATCAAGAAAGATGAAAACTCAAAGACATATATATGTATGTGTGTGTGTGTGTGTGTGTGTGTGTATACACACACACATTAGAAAAAGTACCATTATATTGTAACCACTGGATGAATTTAATATTTCAGAATCTAAAACATTCATACCTAAAAATCTCATTAGACTCCTTCCTTACTGATATATACCACAGTAATGTAAAATCTCCCCTGTTCCCCAAATCATGCCTGCTGCTAAGAGACAATCAGGGTCCTTTCAAATGCATGTAAGAATTCCAAAAATAATTCTCCATATCCTATATACAGCTTAAAAAAGGAATCAAGATCTTTTCAAATTTTTGTAAGAATTAAAAAAAAACTCTTAGCATTCACTCAAAATACACAAGTAGAAGACATATTGTTATGTAACACAAAAACACAATTAAGCAAATCAAAATTTGGAAGTCCATTCATAGAATTTTAATGCTAGAAGGGACCCTAAACTTTCTAGATCTGTTTCCTTATCTGTAAAATTGGGGAAATGGAATAGATGTTTTCTAAGTGACTTGACCAAAGTCAACATGAGTAACAAAGTTATTTGGTGGGGCAAAGAATTTTGTTCCTTTACCAACTTGTGCAAAAAAAAATAAATTTTTAGGGGAGGGCAATTAAAGAAAAAAAGAACTTCCTTGCAACTATAGCGGGAAGTTGATAAGAAAACTCCTTGAGGAAAGGAATTCCTGATGTAAATTGTCTCTGCTAATGAGACCACAGTGTGCTTCATAGATTTTTGGATTCCCCTCATCAATTCAACAGTCTTAGTCAAGACAAAATCCCAATAAGGCTGAGATAAATGCATTTTCATTCCTAAAATACAAGATCGTGTTGGGATTACCAAAAGCAATTTGTCTTGCCGAAACCAACAACTATATTCAATGCTTCTTCCTCCCAGAGCAAATCAAATCCATCTTCTCTTCTTAGCCCCTCTGAATTGTGCCTACTTGGTAACCCAAAAAAATTATATTTATTTTCTGAGGAAACATCTTTTAAAATTATTGCATTCATATTCCAGCACCTAATGCAAAGCTTGACACATAGTAAGAACTTAATAAATGATTCTTGACTGATTAAATTGCTTTTCACTCAAGTTGCTGGTCCTGACTTCACAAAATGAAACTTTGGTGAAATTATACTGAAACTAAAAGGTTTCATGAATATGAATATGAAATAAAAGAATCTACAAGTTCCTCTGTCATTTTAGAAAATATTACAGATATAAAAACTATAGAGACTCATTGAAAATTAATGTATCTTTTAAAATTAAAAATTGCATTTTCTAGGGCCTACCACTAAAAGGGTCTGGAAATTCAAGAAAGAGTATTCACTAACTTGGAAAACATACTTGGTAAGAGTCATCTATGCAATGAGTTGAATAACGGTCCTAAAATAAAATTGTAATCAAGTTCAATGTTTCCCCATTAAAAAGATTCGTGAGGAACAGTCCCTTCCCTTCTCTGCCTCCTACCCCCTAAATTAATTCAGAGAATCAAAGATCTAAGACTGGAAGGGACATCAGAGGCCATCTATTTCAACTCATTATCTTCCAGATGAAAAATCTAAGGTCCAGGGAGTTTATGTGATCTGACTGAGATCACACAGGTAGCATATTTTAGAGGCAGGATATGAACCAAGAAAAAGTGACCCTTCCACTTTACCACATTAAGTCCCCAGATGGAATTCTCTTCACCTGGACTGATAGAAGATGAAGTAAAAAATTCAGACCCTACAATTGAATCTGTCCTTATCTTCTCTGCTGAAACTAACATTAGCACTATCAATTTTACTGAAGGACGTTCAAAACATGAAAGACTCCAAACCTCATATCATGGGGTAGGCTTTTGTGAAGAGAGATAGGATAAGGCAGGAAATCAAAATGCTTTCTCTTGCATCACTACACTGCATCTAAAACATGGGCACTGACTCATTCGTCCATCCTACACATTTCCTCTCCTTGAATCTCACTTCACCACACAAAGCCCAGCATGCCCAACATGGTGTTGATGAGTGGCACTCCCAACATTTTTAATAAGCCATCTAGAATCAAGGTCATTCTATGGTTGGTAAAGATGATCATTTGTCAAATGTGATGCTGAAAAAACTTAATTATTTCATATATGAAGCTCTCTTTAAACACAAAAATTCTCCAGGTTCATTAACATTATAAATGTTCTCACTACACTATTGACATCTTGTCCATAGGATTTAAAACAGAAAGAGATGATAGAGACTATTATCTAGTACCGGGGTAAGGAACCTAGGTCACATGTGGCCCTCCAGATCCTCAAGTGTGATCCTTTGGAACTTAAGTTTGGATTCAGTCAAACGGACACACTTGAGGACCTAGTGGGCCATATGTGGCCTCAAGGCCACAGTTCCCAACCCCTGATCTAGTAGAATACTCTCATTTATAGATCAGAAAACTGAGGCCCTGAGATTTATCTGTGACTTTGAGACTCAGCAGACAGCATCAATGGTACCTAGATATGGAGTTAATCGGTGACCTCAATGCTGAGTCCCTGAATTCAATTCTCAAATTAAATAATGACCCTCACACATTTGGACAATTTCATTCAATAATGGAGCCCAGGGATAGGGCAGTCACTTCTTTATATCCCTAGTGGTTAATAGGCACTCAATTAACTTGCTTAAACTAATACCGAAGTACTGAGGAAAAGTCAGAATGACCAGGCACAAATTACATAACACTTTCTGTATTTGGAGGGAGGAGAGAACAAGTCTGCATTATGCAGTACACAGTACATAACTACACAGTACATAAAGTGCTGGGCCTGGAATCAAGAAAACTTGAGTTCAAATTGAGCCTCAGGATCTTACTATCTGGATGACCCTGGGCAAGTATTTTTTTTTCTGTTGTTTTTTTTT
>NW_027186540.1:7961730-7967325 GCF_028583685.1 Petaurus breviceps papuanus | reverse complement strand
GGTGCTCTATTCACTACATGACCTAGACACCCCTGGACAAGTAATTTAACTGCTACTTCAGTTTCCTCAACTTTAAAATGAGGATAATAATAGTACCTACTTCTCAAGATTGCTATTAGCATTAAATGAAATATTTGTAAAGCATTAACACAGTACCTGGGACACAGCAAGTGCTTAATAAATGCATGTTTCCTTTACCTTCTCTAATCTAACTCACTAGATAGTTCAAAGGACTAAGGCTGAACTTCTACAATTCTGCTCTGGAGATAAAGCATTAAGCAAACAGAATGAATAAAAATTTATCAGGTCTTTTGAAATTTTCAGATGAAAGGTGCCAAATAAATATAAAGTGTTCAGACTTTTTTAAAGCCGTGATTATCATTATCCTTTATGTTTAAATGATGGGGAAAAAGGAAGAAGAGAAGAAATGCTTTCAAGAAGTGACAGCTCCACTCACATTCAAATACTCACAAACATAACATACTTTTCTTTAAAAAAAAAGAAACAAAGAATGTTTAATATAGAAAAATAACATTTTAGAAATAGAAGGATACAATAGGGGGTCACCTAATCCCACCACTCACTCGATTCAATAATCCCCTTGAAAATATCTTTGACAAGTTGTTTTGATGTGTGGCTCAGATCAAGGCTTTCAAAAATGGAATGAGCTTCCTGTACAGACAGCAAGTTCCCACTCTAATGGTTAGGAATGTCTTCTTTATAGTGGACTCCTATTAAGAGGCAGCATGGAATAGTGGACAGAGCACTAGCAATGGAGCCAAGAAGACTTGAATTCAAATTCTGCCACTGATAAACACTGGTTTGTGTGACCCTGGGCAAGCCATTGAAACTCCTGGAGCTCTAGGCAACTTTCTAAGATTCTAAGTTGCAGAGAAGGTGCCAACTGCTCTAGCAGAGGAATATTCCTCACCCTGGAGTTCTCTTGCATACCAATGAAACAAGTCCAGTCAATCCCTACCCTTATGCATTGTATTCAAGTCTATCTTCCTATAATGTCTATCAAAACTTTCACCAATTGGCTTGACCTGAATTAAATTGCCTAAATTTGTGGTCAGTATTTGAACTAAGAATAGAATCCACAAATTTGACATGAAGTTTACAAACTAACTTCTTAGAGGCCATTTCTCTGTGACTGTCATTGTTCATATGTGCTGAGTCCCAGAATCATAGATTTACCCCCTGGCCATTTTTCTCATCTCAGATATTCAGGACAGTTAATAAGCCTAATCCCTCTTCCATGTTACAACCCTTCAAACATCTGGAGACTATTATCATGTACCCTGTGTCTTCTCTCCTCTTAGCCAAATATTCCTAGGGCCTCTAACTTATCCTTGTACATGGTCCACGGGGTCCTCACCATCCTGGTTGCCCTTCCCTGAATACACTCCGGTTTGTCAATATTCTTTTAAAAAAATATGGCAATGAAAAGAAGAGGAAACAATACTCCAGATGTGATCTGAGCAGAATACAGCAGTGTCCCCTACTCTGGATCTTAGGCTTTTATTAATGCAGCCTCAGAACAAATTAGTTGTTTGGTTTTATTTGACAAAGGCTGACCAGTTGGCTCAATAAAGCCTTTGCAATCTGCTAAACCCCAGAGTCCTTTTCATGTAAACTATTGTTAAGCTAGTTGTCCTTCATTCTGTAGTTGTGCAATTGATTTTTTAACCAAGTAGAATAATCTGTGGCTATCATCTGAATTGTAATGCATTTCCCTAAATAATCCTTGATAGTAGTACATCCCTAAGATATGAGAGGCCCTGAAAAAGTTTCTTCATCTCTCTGAGGGTCAATTTCTTTCTATATACAATATGATCTTCCCAAGGGTCAATTTCTTTATCTGTACACTGAGAAAAGTAATACTTCCCTGATCCTTCTCATAGAGGCAATGTATATGTGTGCTGTATATTCAGCAAGTGCTAATGGGGTTTTTTTTGCTTTTTTTGGAGGGGAGGGAGGTAGGGCAATTAGGATTAAGTGACTTGCCCAAGGTCACAAGGCTAATTTTTGTGTTAAGTGTCTGAGGTCAGATTTGAACTCAGTCCTCCTGACTCCAGGGCTGGTGCTCTATTCACTGTGCCACTTAGCCACCCTGATAAGTGCTAATGTTAAATTATTTCATTACTGGTGGTATAGTTGATGAAGCATTGAATATGTGTATCAGAAGATCTAGGTTCAAGACCCATATCTCTTTAAATGAATTAGCAGCAATCTTTGGTAACTTCCCAGGATTTAACTGTGGTTCATGTGAAACAGTTAGGTGGCATAGTGGATAGAGTGCTGGGCCTACTGTCAGGAAGACTTATCTTCCTGAGTTCAAATCTGGCCTCAGACACTTACCAGTTGTGTGACCCTGGGCAAGTCACTTAACCCTGCTGGCCTCAGCTTCCTCATCTGTAGAATGAGCTGGAGAAGTATCTTTGCTACGACTGAAATGAACAACATGTAGATAGAGAAAAAGGAATTAGATTGTATAGATTATAGAATGTAAAATATAGATTATAGCAAAAAGGAAAGGAATAAAAAAATTAAATTTTAAAATTAAATTAAATTTTAAAAAAAGAAGAAGAAAATGTGGCATAGTACAAAGAGCACTGATTCCAAATTGGTTTCAGGTTCTAAAATTGGATCTGCCAATTACTAGCAATGTGACCTTAGGCAAGTTACTTAACCTTCCTTGGCCTCAGTTTCTTCATATGAAAAGCTAAAAATTTGGACTAGAGGACTTCTTAGGGCCCTTCTAGCTCTATACCTATGGTCCCATAACTGTATCATCATCATCATCATCATCATCATCATTATTATTATTATTATTATTACCTCTAAGTTTTTTCATGCTAAATTTGTGATTGGTAATATTTTTGTTTACATTCAAATTACTTAGCAATTACATAAATAAATGAGTTACTTAGATGGCCACACAATACAGAAAGCTTAGGCCTGTCAAAATTGCTTCTCCCTGATTTAAAAAATAAAGGGGGGGGAAGAATATATATGTACAAAAATATTTATAGCAGCTTTTTTAGTAGTGGCAAAGAATTGGAAATTGAGGAGATATCCATTAAATGGGGAACAGCTGAATAAGTTGTAGTATATGATTGTGTAGGAATACTATTGCACTATGAGAAATGATGAGCAAGGTGTTCTCAGAAAAACCTTGAAAGACTTATATGAACTGATCAGAGTAAAATGAGCAGAACCAAGAGAATATTGTACATGTTAACAGCAAGGTTGTATAATGATGAAAGTTCTGCACAATACAGTGATCCAAGACAATTCTGAAAAACTTACCATGAAAAATGCTATCCATTCCCAGAGAAAGAACTGATCTGATTGCAGATAAAAGCATACTTTTTTGCTTTATTTTTCTTGGGTTTGTTTTTTTTTTTTACTCTGTGTTTTCTTTCACATGACCAATATGGAAATGTGTTTTGCATGACTGCACATGTATAACCTATATTTTTAATGAGGGGAAGGAAAGGGGAGGAAAGAATTTGGAATTCAAAATTTAAAAAATTATATTCAAAACTGTTTTTACATGTAACTGGGGAAAATACAATACTAAATAAATGTTTTTTAAGAAATAAAAAAGTTTCTCACTATATCTCTCACTCCCTCACCCTACCCCTTCCCACCAGTTAAACAGAGACTATGTGTATGTATACATTAAAAAAAAAGGCAATAAAGCATGTAGAAAAATCCAAGTCACTTTCAAAGGTTTGCTATACTATTTGACATTTATTGATGAATGGCTAGTAGGAGGATGAGATAGATTTTTTGGAAAAGAGTTACCCTGTGGTTTCTAGCCTTTTGGCTGGAAAGTAACCTAAAAATTTTAAATAATATTGGCTTTAAGGAGCGGTCTTCAAATTCAAATTTAAATGAAAGGAGGATGTCTCCCAAGAAAGATAGTCATTCACTAATGATTTACCAAGTGAACTATAAATCTAAACGTCAACACAAAAAGGAAATATCATAAGCTTCCAATATTTCCCCTCCATTGTTCCTTTATCCTTAGAGGAACTTTATCCCAAATGAATGTCACTAGGGATCATAAGTTCTGAATGTTTTCTTTAAAGTGGTATATTCAAATTGTATATCCAAAGTCAAAGGAATGACTTTGTTGTTAGACTATAACCACTTCTATCCATTAAGGTCTCTGCACTTTTATAACCCTAAATCAAAACCCCCTTCCCATGGGCTACTCTAAGATGCTGAATAACTTAAGAGCAGGAAACCACAAGGCTAAAGGCATCCCACCAACTCTCCCTGGAATCTCACTGGATTTTAAGTCAAACATTGAAGTTCAAATACTCTTCAGACCCAACCATATAACCAAAGCCTGCTTAATATTTCAGAACTAACCTGGATCCCTGCACTCCCAGGAGTTTAGGTCAAGAAGAACCTGGAACCAATCCACATAAGATCTGAAACTGGATTCCCCAAACATTCATACAGTCAGTACCATTTTGTGGTGATTCACTCTGATACCCTTGACTGATGGTATAATTGATTAAGCATTGGTCTTGAAACTCAGAAGGTTCAGATCCTAGACCAGTTCCACTATTTATTAACAGTGGGGCCTTAGACAAATCATGTAACTTCACAGAACCTGAATTTCCACATTTGCTAACTAACAAAAATAATTCCTACACTACATGCTTCACAAGGATACTGTATATAAACCACTCTAAAGTGGAGTAATGATGTGGTAGTTGGAAAAGTATTTCATATTTTGCTGTTCTTGTGGAAAAAATGGAGAGATGTGGGCTAGACAATAGTACAATCAGATTGATTTAGAGCTAGCTGGAATCAAAGAATAGTCATTAATGATTCAATTTCAGCTTGGGAGTGGATTTCCAGTAGAGTACCCCAGAGATCTGTGCTTATTTAGCATCTTTATCAATGACTTGGCTACAAGTCATAGACAGTATCTTTATCAAATCTGTTAATGGCAAAGAAAAAGACAAACTAAGTGAGCTAGATAATGCACTGGATAACAGAGTCAGGATCAAAAAGATCTTGATAAGCTAGAATGTTAAGCTGACCCCAATAAGAAGAAATAGACTTCACTTGGACATGATGAGAGACATGGTTAGAAAAAAAAAATCTGGGGAGAATAGAGGAGTGGCTCCCAGCTACCAGGGAAGCTGGGGATTTCAGATCTCTTGAGCGCAGGAGTTCTGAGATACAGCAGGCTAAGCTGATGAGATGTCTGAACTAAGTTCAACATTAATAGAAAACTAGCCCAGATTGGAAATAAAGCAAATCAAAGCTCCTATGCTGATCAGAGCAGGATGGGCTATGAGCAGCTCTAGTACATTCAGATACCTGGGGGATATAATGAGATTTAGTCTTTAAAAAAATAAAGAAACAGATAGACAGATAGATAGTAGGTAGTTGGATGGATAAACAGGTTGATAATAGATGTAGATAGGAATAGATGTAGAAAGAAAGTTATATGGTGGATAGAGGAATGGATAGACAATAGCTTTAGAAAGAAATTAATGTGGATAGAAGGATAGAAGGATGGATGGATGGATGGATGGATGGATGGATGGATGGATGGATGGA
>NW_027186540.1:7954729-7961720 GCF_028583685.1 Petaurus breviceps papuanus | reverse complement strand
GGATGGATGGATGGATGGATGGATGGATGGATGGATGGATGGATGGATGGATGGACAGATAGATTGAGTGAGTGAGTGAGTGAGTGAGTGAGTGAGTGAGTGATTGATTGATAGGCAAAAAAACTTCAAGGTTAATATGAGTCAACAGTATGATGTGACACTTGTTAGAAGAAAACATCCAAAGAAAAACATCCAGAATGATGAAAGCCCTTTAGTCCATAACATACAGATACAGATACAGATGGGCCCAGAGAGGTTTAGCCTGGGAAAGAGAAGGCTAAGGGGGTATGCAATATGTCTTGAAATACTTCTAAGGCTGTCATATGGAAGAACAACTAGACTTGTCCCACTTGATCTCAGATCTAAGAACAAGTAGAAGTTACAAAGATGCAGATTTAGGCTTGATATAAGTTAAAATGGCCTAATAATTAGAGCTATTGAAAGTTTAAAAAGTCTATGTTGTGGCTTCCCTGAAGGTCTTCTAAAGAACTGAACATGGATACAAAACCAACTCAGATTTTACAATTAAAAAAAAAACAGAAAAAAGAATCAAAGGTTGGCAAGAGTAGAAGAACAAACAGCATTGCACAATCCTGTCAGTCATGAATGCAAAAGCTCAAAATGAGCTGTCTTCCAAATAATGCTAATGACAATAAGTGGAGTTGGTTTTGTTGCCGCTGTTAGCAATATTCAGGAAAAGCAAAGAATCAAAGAGAAGGGACCACAGCATAGGGTGCTTGAATAAATGATCATTCACAAAGGAAAGGAAGCAGAACTACTCAAATGTGTTTTTCTACTTCCAAAGAGAATACTTTTTGAACTAGAGGAAATGGAACAAAGATAATTAAAGGGGAATTGATATTCAAGATAAGTAGAGTGATAATAAGAGGACATTTAAGTTATTTTTGATAACTTAAATTCAAGCAAGCAAGTCCAGATGAACTCAAGGCAGCAAAGCACCATGGAAAGAGTTCTGGAATTAGAATCTAAAGTGCTAGGTTGAAAGTCTAATTCTGCCTCTCACTACCTGAGAGACTTTGGGCAAGTCACAGATCTTTTCAGAGCCTTGGTTTCGCTTTATATAAAATGAGGGGGTTAGCCTAGACAAAACTCTGAGGTCTCTCTCAGTTCTGATTCTATAACCATTTAGTCCAAGCTCATTTTACAGAGAAGAAAACCATAATTGAAAACTTTAAACAACTTGCCCAAGATCACAGTAACCTTGTCAAAAAAAAAAGGAAATTACTTCATTTTGCAACTATACAGAAAACTGAGTCAAATTTATAAGAATACAAGTGATTTCCCCAATTGATAAATAGTGAAAGGATATGAAAAGGCAATTTTCAAATGAAGAAATTAAAGCTATAGCCATATGAAAATGTTCTAAATGACTGTTGATTAAATAAATGCAAATTAAAACAATTCTGAGGTAATACCTCACACCCATCAGATTTGCTAACATGACAGAGAAGGAAAATGATAAATGTTACAGAGGATGTGGGAAAAACTGAGACATTAATGAACTATTGGTGGAGTTGTAAACTGATTCAATCGTTCTGGAGAACAATTTGGAACTATGCCCAAAGGACAATTAACCCGTGCATACCCTTTGATCCAGCAATGCCACTTTTAGTAGGCAATGAAGAGATAAGAAAAGGGGTAAAAGGACTTACATGCACAAAAATGTTTATAGCAGTTCTTTTTGTGGTGACAAAAAAAAAATTAGAAATTGAGAGGATGCCCATCAATTGGGGAATGGCTGAACAAGTTGTGATATGTGATTGTTCTGGAACACGATTGTGCTACAGAAAGTTATGAAGAGGTAGATTTCAGAAAAACCTGGAAAAACTCTCATGGACTGATGCAAAGTGAAAGAGCAAAACCAGAATAACATTGAACACAGTAATAGCAATACTGTGTGGTGATCGACTTAGATCTTCTCAGCAATACAATGGTCTAAGACAATTACAAAGGATTCATAATGGGAAATGCTATCTACATTCAGAGAATGAACTAATGGATTCTAAATGCAGATTGAAGCATGCTATTTTCACTTCATTTTTATGGGGTTTTTTTCATTTTAGTTGGTTTCTTTTTTCACAACATGACTAATATGGAAATATGTTTTACATGACTGCACATATATAACCTATATCAAACTTCTCACCACTTTAGGGAGGGGGAAAGGAAGAAAGGGAGAAAGAAACATTTGGAACTCAAATTTTTTTTTAAATGAATGTTAAAAATTGTCATTACATGTAATTGAATAAAAATAAAATACTATTTTAAAAAATAAAGCACTACATAAAAGAAAGCTCTTAGAAAAAAGGAAATGCCAGTCTGGAAAGAATCATTTTTGATGAAGCCATCACTGTTCACTCTGGTCATTCCTTGCTTTTCTAAATGTCTGTTAACCAATATTAGAGATGAATACAGACCAGGTTTGTCCTCTGAATTCCTCCTTGTGCCCCCAAGTGTCCACTGAAGACCTTCTGCTCTTGTAGAATAAATGAATGCCTGAACTAAACATTACCTTAGGTATCATTTAGCCTAAAATTTCATTTTACAGATGCAAAAATTGAGTTCCTACCCCAAAGAAGGGTGACTTGACCAAGTTCATACAATAAGGCTGTGACAGAGCCAAGATTTTAATACATATATTTTTACTTCATTTGGTATTATTTCTACTATACCACAAAGACTCTGGCTTTATCACACTGCTTCCACTTTATCCTGGGTGACTCATGCACAGCATTTGATTTTTAACATCTCAGCTTTTGTTGGCAGTGTGGCCTTGTTTTAATTTCTAAAATCATGTACATTACACCATCCAGGAGATACAAAGAAACCTCCCCCAACATAATTCTAAAGGGGAAATGAGTAGAATGAAAAATGTTCACCCATAGCAGTAAATTCACCAGAATTATACTAAGCAAATATTATTAAATGAAATATTCTATCAATTATCATCCTGATTATTAAAATATGCAAACTAATTCTGAGGCTATAAGAACAGTTTCTTTAAATCCCAGCAGAAAACTGGGTCAGTCTCCATAATCACACAGTCTGGGTCTCTTCTTTCTGCATCTGCTTATTAGACATATAAAACACAGATAATACAAACAACCCAACTAGCTTTTATCATCATTCATTCACCCAACAAACATGCATTCAGAGTGTACACAATTACAAAGCACTGTTCTAGAAACAGAGAAGACAATTAACAGTTCACATTTATACAGTATTTTACATTTCCCCACAATAACTCAAATTGATTTGTGTCTTTAAGATTGACACAAACCCTGTAAAGTCAGTGTTACAAACGTATTATCCCTACCCAACAAATGAGGAAAATTAGGCTTAGGATTTGAACACAGGAGTCTCATGATAGCTGCTGGCACAGTGGATAGAACACTGGGATTGGAATCAGGAAAATCTAGCCTCAGACATGTCCTAACTATGAGACCCTGGACAAGTCACTTAACCTCTGTTTGCCTCAGTTTCCTCTTCTGTAAAATGGAGACAATAATAGCACCTACCATCCTCTCAGGATTGTTGTGAGGACAAAAATGCAAGTATTTGTAAAATACTTAGCAAAAGTGCCTGGACTATAGCAGGTGTTTACTGAATTCTTGTTTCCTTCCTATGCACTAATGCCTCTCAAAGATAAATAAGAAAGAGCCCCTGCCCACAAGGAACTAATTGTGCTTGTTAATATACCTAGATACTGGAGAAATTGTAAAGTTATAATTATAATGCTTAATAAATGCTTATTGATTACTAAAGAAATAGTTCAATGTCTTCTAGAATTATAAGATGCTACAGTTTAAAAGGACCTTAAATACAAGCCTCAGGTACCTCAAAATTATGTGTTTAACTATATGACTTCAAAGGTCTCATCATCTAGCTCTAAATCTGTGATCCTTTCATTATACCAATGTATCTGGCATTTACATAATGCTTTACCATTTCCAAAGTGTTTTGTGTATGTTTAAAGTTAGCAGAGTAATTAACTATAAAGGCTTGGGTTCAAATTCCCCCCTCTGATACTTAATTCCCACATGACTGAGTATGTTACTTAACCACCAGCTATCCACTGGCAAATACAAAAACCAGATTAGAATGTAATTGGGAAATATTTAACAATACAAATAAAAATACAATACAAAACACATAATGGCAGTTTGTGGTTTTCTAAATTCATCCACTCATTTGTATGTACTACTTAGCATCCCTGTTTCTCTTTGAGTTTGACACCACAGGCTTTGCAGCTTATAAATTACAGAGATGTCCCCATGAATCAGTAGAATGAGTCTCCTCGTTTAAGTGTTCCCTGTATCAAGGAAATCAAAGGTCCATTCACTACTATATTTGCATATATTGTCTAATAAACAAAGTAGATTTTATCCAACCCCCTCAGTTTAAAAATGAGGAAACTGAGACCTCAAAAACTTGAGTAACTTTTCTAAGATCACATACCCAGGGGTAGGTAGTGGTATAGTTTGGGGAAAAAAAAGTTCAGTTCTGAGAATCGGGAGATAAGAGGTCTACAGCCAGTTTTGTCACTCAGTAACCAGCTTTCCTTTAAGTTATAGAACCACATTTTCATTAGGGCCTGCAATGCACTGATCAATATCCTCTAAGTCAACCCTTCTGTACTGTGAAAGTATTGAATCATCTCAAACAGTAAAGATTCACTTTGTTGCCATACTTATTACATTACAGAGAAAAGTCCACCTTTCCCAAATGACAAGGTTATTATGGCTACATTATTTCAGTGTGAATCTGATCCAGAGAAATTTCACATCTAAGGGGATGTCACAACACTGGGACAATGCAGCAGGGGCCAACACAGAGCCATACAGAATGTGCCAAATTCGATTGGGAGAAAATCAAACAAAAACAACCTTATTATCTCTCCTATGGGTAGAGGGAAGAACACTTAGCTATTCCCATGTAATTCAAAAGGTCATGTTGAAAATCCAGGATCCAAATGGGAAATTTAACCAAAATTCCCACAGGCAATCACACTGCTCAGTGTGGGTTTGTTTGTGTTTTTTAGTAATTCCTTGAAAACAGCAGTTGCTCTAATTTTTTTCTATGTCTATCTCTAGTTCCTTGGCATAATTGTTGTTGTTGTTGTTCAGTCATTTCAGTCATGTTCAACTCTTCCTGAATCCATGTGGGGTTTTCTTGGCAAAGGTACTGAAGTGGTTTGCCATCTCCTTCTCCAGCTCATTTTACAGATGAGGAAACCGAGGAAAACAGGGTTAAGTATCTTGCCCAGGGTCACACAACTAGTAAGCATCTGAGGTTGCATTTGAACTCAGGTCCTCCTTACACAGCAGTCAGTTCATAAATGTCCATTGATCAAATGATTCATCTGGGTCTGTGTTCATTTGTGTAAAAAACATCTCTAGTGAGAAAACTCCCTCTACCAATGCAGATCAATTTTTTGGCAGTTTGAAGTCTTAGAAAGTAAGCTAAGGTTCTTTTTTTTTTAAGCAATAGGGGTTAAGTAACTTGCTCAAGGTTACATGGCCAGGTGTTTCTGGGTGGGTGCTAAGTGTCTGAGCCCGGGATTCGATCTCCAGGTCTTCTCAACACTGGAGCCGATGCTCTTACTCGCCGTGCTACCCGGCTGCCCCTTAAGCTAAGGTTCTAAGGGCTTAAGTGACCTGATGCTCACTGTTTGAAGCTGGATCACACAGAGCTAGTAAATGTCAGAAGCAGATCGTGACCCCAGGTCATCCTGACTCTGAAGCTAGATCTCAGTCATTATGGATAGTGGTCTCTCGTGGGTCACTTGCCCCCAGGTCACTTATTTATCAGTGTAAGCAGAATTGTCTGATAGGTGCCAACTAGTTCATTTTACAAGAATAAATATGTATAGGTATATTGTTAGACAGACAGGTTAATGCGCCCCCAATATAATGCATTATTGACTGCAACACGTATACCCTGCTAGAGGGCATAGGGTATGCCCATGTGCTTACAGCAAAATCTTCCCTTACAGGTCATCTAGTCTAAATTCATTAGAATCTTTTGATAAATGATTTTTCTTGAATTTCTTCTCTAGTCAGTTGAGTTTTGCCCAGAAAAAAAAAAGGAATAGCAACAATTAATGACTTGACTTGTTTGTTTCTCCCCATACTGGCCCCCCTTGCAAAATATAAATGCATCACATAAACAGAGTGCTAGCCAGAGAAGCCAGATGGATGTCTAGAAAAGTAATGACTGGACATATTCATTGGCACAGGCTCTCCAACTGAGTCATTGCTGGAACGTCACTGACTTGCAGTAGAGCTCTGGGCAAGCCATTTATTTTACTGCTAATATTTTCATTATTCTGACTCTGTTATTAGCCTTAGTTCAGTGCCAACAACGAGCTTTCATAGTGTATGGAATTAGCAATTAAATGTGAGCCTTACCCACAGGCTTCACATTCAAAGCTAGAGTTTCACCAGCTACAAAATATAGATCACATTACTGCATTTGGAGAGTCTGCAACTGCAAGATAAAATAATAATAATAAACTGTATGTAAAGGAGGCCTGGGTTGGTTCTTTATAATTAGCCACTTCTTTGTACTTCATTGCATGTTGTACAAATGGAGGAACAGAGTCACAGAGCACAGCCCTGGTCATATGCCTAGGCAAAGACAGGATGGTATAGAGGTTCATGACCACTAAATCACTCACTCTGTGGCTTTCAGTAGTGTTACCCTACATTCTACAGAGGTGCCTAGGGCCTGTCTTTTCAGGGACAAGCTCCCTGAGCTGAGACTTGTTAGTCATAAGACCTGCAATGCCTCTCTTGTCCGTGGACAAGGCAGTCACCATGGATAACTTGTGACAAAGAGAAAGACTGAACTCTACCCACACAGGTAAAATAAAAGGATAATGAGACTACAGAAAGGATACATTTCATTCTGTCATGGGTTAGAGCTCAGCCATACTAAGAATCATTCATTCTCTCTCCTCTTCCCTCCC
>NW_027186540.1:7901043-7949729 GCF_028583685.1 Petaurus breviceps papuanus | reverse complement strand
TCTCTCTCTCTCTCTCTCTCTCTCTCTCTGTCTCTCTCTGTCTCTCTCTCTCTCTCTCTCTCTCTCTCTCTCTCTCTCTCTCTCTCTCTCTCTCTCTCTCCCTCTTCCCCTCTTCCCTTCCTTATTTACATGGTGCTTTAAGCTTTACTTTGTATTTTCCTAACAATACTCCATGAATAGCTACTATAACACAGTGCTGACCACATTTTATAGTTGAAGAATCTTGTTCAGGGTCATATAGCTAATAAGTGGCTAAAAACAAGACAGGAACTCCAGTCTGCCTAGCTCAAAACCCATGTTCTTGCCACCACACTATTCCAACATAAACAAGGTTCAGTGAACCTGGGAAGGAGAAAATCAACATTTTAGCTTCTTTTCCAGAGAGCAGAGATAGTATAGTTTGGGTAGTCAATATTGTGGCTGGTTTATGAGGGAAGGTAGAAGAGTAGAATAAAGAAGGGAGGAAGAAAAAGAAGAGAAGAAAGTGGAACTCATCAATTCAGTAAGCCCTAGTTCTAACCAAGATGACAAGACACATCTTGGTCAATTGATTGGCAAAGAGTAGTCCTGATTATTTCCACTCACCTAAATGTAGAGGCAATATATACCAGGACAGAAAATACAGGAATTTCATGCATTTAACTAATCCCCTGCAATGTAACACATTATTGAATGAATACATACATTTTTAGAGGATGGGGGAGTCTATACCAGGCCTGACTACCCTTTGTACCTCATCTTTTCCTTCCTACCCTATTTCCATCTCACACTATGTAATTTAATTTGAGCATATTATAGCCAAGTGATCATGTGAGAAACAAAATAATGTAATGTAAAACAATAATAATAGCCAGCATTTGTTTAGCACTATAAGTTTTACAAAGCACTTGTCCGTGAAGTTTTCTTGGCAAAAATACTGAAGTGGTTTCCTTCTCCATTGGTTTCTTTCCCCATTTTACAGGTGAGAAACTAAGGCAAACAGGGTTAAGTGACTTGCCTGGGGTCACATAGCTAGTAAATATCTGAGGCTGGATTTAAATTCAGATATTCCTGACTCCAGGCCCAGTACCATATCCACTGAACCACCTAGCTGCCCTCCTGGATACATGTATACATACATACATACATACATACATACATACATATATATATACACATACAAATGCATATGTGTGTATAGAGACACATGTGTTCACGGATACCTATCTCCATATATACATACATGTGCAAATATGCAGTAAGAAAATAGAAATTTGGTGTACTTTTTACAACACTACTCATGTCTCATATACATGAGTCAAGTGTTGTGGGAGGGGGTTTGGACAAGTATGGAAACTTTCTACACTGACAAAGGAGTACTATTTAGAGGATCTAGAGTCATGGGCATGAGTACTCAGTAGGGGATTTCACTTTGTAAACCCACTGTCAATTTTAATCACACTGCTTTATGGATTCCATGTTCTCATAATGCTTTGGACTGACAAATTTCTGAGAAATATAAAGTCCTCCCTGGACTTCACTACAAAGACTAAGAGGTAAATGACCAAGACAGGAGTTTGTAGCCATTTGGTATGGGTGCCAAGAATGCACAATACCTGATTTAATTTTATGTTACCCTGTTATTCTGTTTTAATTAAATGTATTTTTGCTTTAATTTCATGTATTATTTGTTCAGATTTCATGTAAAGATACATTGGAATAGAGACCCTGAACTATAGATAAATACTGACTCAAACCAACACATCAAACATGGGAAATAGTAAGGGTTCCAGAGACATGTGGCAACCCAAAAAGAGATGAGTTTTCTCCTTCCCCGGATCACTGAACCTTGTTATGGCAGAATAGTGTGGTGACAAGAACACTAGTCTGCATTTTATTATAAAAGCAACAAAGAACTGCTGAAACTTCTTAAATTTCAAGGGAATGATATGTTCAGACAAATGTCTTAAAATATTATTTTGGCAGGACCTGGTGGAGGGAAGATTGGAAGAAAGACAAATGGAAGCTGGGAGTCCAATTAGGAAGCCAGACTGGAATCATCTGGCCAAGAGGGGATGAGAACACACTAAACTAGGGTAGCCATTGTGTGACTGGAGGAAACCATACAGATTCAAGAGATGTTTTAGAGACAGAGTTGATAAAACTTAGCAATTGATGGAATTTGGGGATCTGAAGGAGAAGGAAGAGTGAAAGATGCCCCCTTGGCATGTTTCTGAGGGACAGGAAGGATAGTGGCAGCAACAGGAACAAGGACTTTGCCTTAATCCTTTGGAGAAGGAAATAGCAAACCACTGTACTATCTTTGCCAAGAAAATACTCTGGATATCATTGGCATATTATGGTTTACAGGGTCACAAAGAGTTGGACACAAATGACTGAAGAACAACTTCCTGACTCCAGGACTCCAGAAACAGGGGAGGAGGGATGGATTTGGGGGGAAAGATGAGCTCTGTTTGGGGTAGAATGGCACAAAATAATCTGAGTTGTAGAACACTGTTTTTTTAATTGTTTTCAGCTGAACATGTTTAGTTATGAACCTTGGTGGGGGGAGCTCCCTGCGGAGGAAACTCCTTATACAAGTGCAGATCAACCATTAATTGCTTTATAACTTGACAGTCTTAGAGAGTTAGCCAGGATCATAGATCCAGTATATCTCAAAAATAGGCCTTGAACTAAGAACTTCCTACCTCTGAGGACAGCTCTCTATCTACTATACCACACTTCTCTCCTTTTTAAAAATATATGGAATTTTATTATTTTATTAATTTTATTAGAAATGTATTTTTAAAGTTACTAATTATTAATCCCTAGACTAACACAAGATTAAGTGTGAATACTGCATTTAGAGTTGGCCTGGGTTCAAATCTAGACCCTGCCACTAGGTCACTCACTATGCAGTCTTAGGTAAGTGACCTCACTTCTCTTTATTTAACAAAAAAGGAGATTAACCTTCCTGTGTTGCCACCATAGTGAGGAAAATGAGTTTTACCAAACCTAGGTTTCCTGTTCTATCTTTAACCTGAACTCAGAAGGACTCATTTGTCATTAACCTGGATAAATTGATGCCTTCAAATTCACCTCCAGTGGCTGTCTAGAAGCTGCTCATAGGAGCACTGCTTGCCCTGAGACTGACAGAGTCAGAGGCAGCCACTTACAATACCTATGTCCTCAGCTCTGCAGAAGGGGAGGGGGAGTTGGGCATATGTCTGTGTTCTAACCCACAAGGAATAGAGGCTACGCTCGGGATTTATTATGCCCAGGAAGATGGAGAGAGAATTTGGAGGATGGGGTGGCTATACCGGGCCTGACCACCCTTTATAGCTCCTCATCTTTTCCTTCCTATCCTATTTCCATCTCATGTTACGCAATTTAACTTGTACATATTTTAGCCAAGTGAGAATGTGAGAAACAAAACAATATAATATAAAATAATAATAATGGCTAGCATTTCTTTAGCACCTTAAAGTTTACAAAGCACTTTCTAAATATCATCTCATTTGATCCTTACAACAATCCTGGGAGGTAGGTACTATTATTATTCCCATTTTACAGATGAAGAAACTAAGGCAGACAAAAGTCAAGTGATTTGCCCAGGGTTATACAACCAGTATACAACTCCAGACCTAGCAGTCTATCCACTGAGCTACTTAGCTGCCTCCAGGAGAAGTAAGGAAGACCAGTTGAAATCCTGTCTTAAAACACTTACTAGTTGTATAACCCTAGGCAAGTCACAACTTCTGTTTGCCTTAATCCTTTGGAGAAGGAAATAGCAAACCACTCCAATATCTTTGCCAAGAAAACACTCAGGATACCATTGGCATGTTATAGTTCACAGGATCACAAAGTGTCGGACACAAATGACTAAAGAACAACTTCCTGACTCCAGATACAATATTCTCTCCACTGCACCACCTAGCTTCACATAAGAGGGTTAAACTAGATTGTGTCTGAAGTCCCTTTCAGCTGTAAATCTTATAATCCAGTATTGCTAATTAAAGACCTAACTGGATAAGTTCTAATGAACATGTAAGACGCATTATTAATTGAACATTTGTTGTTTATACACGGACCAATACTACTAAAGGTTTTCAGGTGCACATAGTAAGAGCTTAATAAAATAACTGTTGGTTTCAATGAAAATTTCATTCCAAAAAAAAATTTGCTTTAAGTAGGATAAAGAGCCCCTATGCAATATTTTGACACCATTAATTTGTTTAGCACCTTTTTCTTTTTGGGGGTGCAAAGGTAAACCAGCAAGGTTCCAGAATATCATGAATTGTAAATTAGTAGATCCTGAGATGAGATTTTTACTGTAGTTACAATTTAGTCTTGAAAGGTAGGCAGAGAGGAAAAATCCAATACCCATTTTAAATGTGGAGTAAATTAAAGATCAGTGACACACTAATGAGGCCCCTTCCTGGCTCTAAAATTCTGTTTCTAAGTACTGTATTAGGTCAAATTTTGGCCACATGTGAATATAGGCAGCACTTTAACAAAAATATCTTTCAATAAAAAAAAATTCTCAGGCATACACTAAAAATAATTACTCAAAATTACCATATTAGGAACTATATAATTTACTGTGAACATTTTTTAAAGGATCTGTGTTTAATGGCCAAAATGTATTTTACTATAATAGGGGTCTTTTGGGAGTATTTTTCTTTAACATAAATCTTTTCCATTTCTTTCAGTTAAAGTACTAACATATTATTTATTTTTTGTCATCATTCCTCTCCTTCATAACTTTCTTTGTTGTTCTTTTAATCAAGTGCACTTATATGGCACCCTTAAGGATTATAGAAGTAAGAGAGTTGTCTCGTGGGAAAACAGGCTACATCTCCTTATCCTTTGCCCATAAGGAGTTCTCACCTCTAAAAATAAACCATAGCTACTTTGCCATTCTGATATGTTAGGTGGTGCTGGTGGTGGTGGTTTTAAGTTGTTATTTATCTATCGTACTGTTTGGCTACAAGTATGACATTTGCTTTTAAAAGCAGCTGTATGAAGTTCCCATTAAGGCAAACTGTTAAGATTTCAAACTACAAAGAGAAATAGATTCATTTATTTAGTAGTTCTTCTGTTCTCCTATAAACTCATTAAGTTTTAAAAGGTACCATGTAAAGCCCACTATGTCCTCGTCTTCAAAAGAGCTAGCTTTATAGGATAATAAATTTAGAGCTGAATGGTGGCACAGAGGTCACCCAGTCCAACCTCATTATTTTACACATAAAGAAACAGAGGCCAGGGCAGCTAGGTGGCACATAGAATAGAGCACCAGCCCTAGAGTCAGGAGGACCTGAGTTCAAATCTTGCCTCAGACAAAACACAAAACTAGACGTGTAACCTTGGGCAAGTCACTTAACCCCAATTGCCCTACCTTCCCCCCTCCAAAAAGCAAAAAGAAAAGAAAAGAAACAGAGGCCAAGGACGTTGAGCGACTTTGGTTTGTAAACTGAGCACTACCCAAGTCATAGAGTCAGGATTCAAATCCAGGTTCTCTGTCTCTTGAGTGTCCTTTATACTGCTCCACAGTGTCCCTGTTACAAACCCCTCTCTTTAAAAAGCCCTTCTAGATCCAAATAAAAAGATGCCTAGCTATAAAAAGCTTTCAGATTATTAATACAGCAATGTGAGGTCAAGAGTATTTCATTCTTCCAAAAACTACTTTCTCTCTTTACATACAGTAGTAAAATTGGCCCTCAGACATATTGTCTAGACTTAACAATAAATTTATACTGTCTCTAAATGATAAATACCATCATCTTACTACAAATTTTAACATATCCAAATAAGCATAAAATTCTTCTTCCCAAGAGAAGGCAATTTCAAAACAAATCTCTGGGTATTTTCTGCTTTCACATTCATGCCAGTTTTCTAACAAGAATCCTCGGAACTCATATTTAACTTGGAACTAATCAGGATGAGAGGAAAACAAATAAATTGTTACCTGTGATGGAAATACATTGATCGGAAGTAGTGTCAGCTCCATTTCTGTTCAGACTACAAAGTCTACAAAGATAACGTGCAACAATGTCAAGTAGGCTATGTGCATGCTGGCAACAATTTAAACTTTAGCTAGGGGGCTACAAAATACTTTGACTAATACACTCAGAATTTTCCCCATAAAGGAAAAAGAGAAGAACCTTAGAGATGAAAGGAAAGAAGCCCAACTGTTGCTCTTGGCTTGGTTCAGAAGCCTATCCTTGGACCAAATACTCAGCATTGCAGTTGCCACAATGCTGTGCCTCAGTTTCTCCAGAAAAAAAATGACAATATTTCAGCCTACATAGTCTATGGGGGATAGTCTGAAAGGACTTACCAGACAAGGTCCTCATGAAGAACTTGCCAAATAAGCCATCATCAGTAGTTGTCATTCCAAAACCAAAAATTGAGATAAGGTAACCAGATTTGTTCAAGGTAACAAACCCTACATGTATAGACTTCAATTATTCTTCATTTAATGAACAAAGTAACCCATGCCACCAGCCCACGTTTTGGGGTTTTCTATTTTTAGTAACAGTCCCTAAAAGACTTTTTACTTAACAGCTACAAAATTAGTACCAAGATAGATATATACTTCCCTAATCACAGTAAATCAGGGGTCAATTACAGAATTTCAGGTTTGGAAAGGCCTTCATTGGTTATGCCACTGGACTTGGATGACCCTGGAAGAAAGAGTGAGACTGATGACTTTTTGAAACTCTGCCTCACTTAAATCCAATTCACACACTAATCAAGACATCACCCATGATGTCATTGATCCTCTTCAAAAAAGGACAAATAAAAAGTTCAAACCATTCCTGGATAAGTGTCCCCTTCACAAAATCCTTGATAAGCAGTCACCCAGCTTCCACTTGAAAATGCCAGTGACTGGGGGACTTCCACTATGTCCCAGAGCAGCCCATTCTATTTCAGAACAGCTATGATTGTTAGGAAGCTTTTCTTTACATCAAGTGAAAATTCAATTGCCCATTACTTCTACTACAGCCCTCTGGGGCCAGAAGAATAAATCTAAGTCTCTCTCCTCAGTGACAACCTTTCAAAGATTTCAGAACAGCTATTGTATTTTTCCCTAAGTCTTCTCTTCTCCTAGCTAAGTATCTCCAATTCCTTCAACTGATCTTTGCACAGCATGGACTCTAGTGGCCCCCATCCTCTGTTTGGCGTCCAGTGTTGACGTTCTTAGGATTAGAGGATTTAGGCATAGAAGGGGCTTTGGAGGGCACCTAGTCCAATTCCTTCATTTTACAAATAAGTAAAGGTGCTCCAAGCTAACATAGACCCATCAAAGACTACTCTTTGTATCTGGTCATTCAACTGTTTCAAAATTTACCTAGTCTTCCTGCTGTCCTGCCCACAACTGTCTATCTTGAAGGATAGATAGGTTTACCATAACTACAGATGGATGAAGGAAACTAGAAGAATAACATGAGAAATGTTGTCAAATGGTTTGTCAGTAAGTCATGTCTTTGGTATTCTCCTGAGCCAATAAGCAAGACCAGAAAAGGAAATGAAGTTAGTCTGGTATGACCTGTTCTTGATGGGGGCATGCTTGCTCTTAGGAATCACCATCTCCTTTTTTCCAGATGCTCATTAAAAATCATTTAAATAATACATTCTATGCTATTTCCAGAAATAAAAGTCAAGGTCACTAGCCTATAACATGTAGATTTCACTCTCTTCCTCTTTG
Organism: Petaurus breviceps papuanus; assembly: GCF_028583685.1. Classification (NCBI taxonomy): domain Eukaryota; kingdom Metazoa; phylum Chordata; class Mammalia; order Diprotodontia; family Petauridae; genus Petaurus; species Petaurus breviceps. Next base: position 7,942,039 of record NW_027186540.1, on the reverse strand, counting down.
TAGAAATTAGAACAACATTTGTCCTTCCATTGCCCTGTGGTCCCTCTCCCCTTCTCCATGATCTTTTTAAAGGTCAATAGCAATGGCTCTGCAATCACATTTATCAGGTCCTAATTGCTGACCCTCTAAGACCTTTTCTAGCCTGCAAATTAACGTGTCCTTTTTTTCTCCCTTTAAATGGAGGGTGAAATTGAGGAAGAGGAAGAATTTCTCAGATTTTAGAGGTGGTGAATTGTCTCAAGGTCCCAGATAAAATTATAATCATCATTCTTCATAGCTGACCTTTATATACCATTGTAAGGTTTATAAAACGTTGTACATATGCTATTTCATTTGATTGTCACAATAGCCCTGGGAGGTGGGTGCTATTATTGTTGCCATTTTACAAATTAGAAAACTGAGGCAAATAGAGGCTAAATTTGTTCAGCGACACACAGCTAATAAATGTCTGAGGTAGAATTTGAACTCAGGTCTTCCTAATGCCAAGAACAGCATTCTAATCCACTGGTAAAAGAGTTATTTTTTTTACACCCAAAGAAATGTAACTACTCCTGCTAAAACTATATTTTTCAAACCTCCTCAATCAAGGCAGTTCTTCTTCCTTTCTTTGACCAGGAAGTTCCAAAATCAACATGATAGTAAGAGCTACTCAGACTCTAGGTCTGCATTGTCCAAATCAGCCCCATGGGATTAACTGAACATTTCATTCAAGAATTACAGCCAGGGCATCCAGGTGGTGCAGTGAGTAAGAGTGCTGGCCCCAGAGTCGGGAGACCCGGGTTCGGTTCCAGCCTCAGATATGTAACACCCACACAAAATAACTGGCCGTGTAACCTTGAGCAAGTTACTTAACCCCAATTGCTTTAAGAAGAAAAAAAAAAGAATTACAGGTGAGGAGCCAAGCTAAAGTCAAAAATTCATGGAGAACAAGACCAGTATCTCAGAAATAAACTGAAAATTCAATAACATTCATTAAGTGCCTAAAATGTACAAGGCACTGAGGACTTAGGAGGAGGGTGGCAAGTAGGAGGCCATTTCTATGATTTCTGGGGAGTAGGGAACTCCTAGGGAGGAGCCACACCATCACCACCACCACCATCAACACAGACCTGTAACTGTACTGCAAATTAATAGTCTTGGAGAATTGCCTGGGAAACTGAGAAGTCACCTGACTTGCCCAGCATCATACAACCCTAGGTGTTCCTGACCTTATGCTCTATTCTAATGATACAACAACAAAAGTGAAACAGCTCCTGCCCTAAAGAAGCTTACATTCTATAGTCGGAAAAGATAAATGGAAGATTTATCTATACCAAAGGGCATTTACACCTAAGAAAGAAAAAAAGAAAATCCAAATTTGGGGCAATTGTATAGAGTTTATGGAAAGCCAAAGTAGAACTCCCAATAGAGTGGATTCAGCAGAAAGTGTGTATGCTGCTGAATAGAGTTCTTTAAAGAACTATTCATGGAAAGGACTGTCACTATCTTGGGCAAACACCAAGGTATACCAGAGCTACAACTACAGCCAAAAAAAAAGGCAAATAAAGACATTTCCTCCCTCCTGTTCCTTTTCTAATAATTATGAACCTATTTTAGTCCAAATATTAATTTGAGCAGCCAATGACTGTTTTACTGGCAACATTCATTTCTCTCATTGATCCAAGAGCGCTGCGGGTGCCATTAACATCTATTCCTAAGACATCACCACAGAATCACTGTTCTACATCAAAACAAAATTGGGCTAGCTGTTTTTGCCAAACAATGTAATGGAATAAAAAGAAACTCTCCTAAATAAAATCCCCTTTCTCCAGATCTGTTCCCTTGCTCCAACCATTTGTAAGCTTCATTAGAGGTAGCACTTCAGTTCAGTGGATAGAGTGCTAGGCCCAGTCAGGAAAACCTGAGGTTCTATTTGGCCTCAGACACTTACTAGCTGTGTGATCCTAGACAAGTCACTTAACCTTGATCTGCTTCAATTTCCTCAACTGTAAAATAGGGATAATAATATAATGTATCTCCCAGAATTGTAAGGATCAGGTAAGATTTGTAAAGCCCTTAGCACAGCACCTGGCATACAGTAGGTGCTTAATAAATGCCTGTTTCCTTCCTTTGTAATGGTGCTGGAAATGCTGGGAAAAAAATAAAAACTCAAAGTCATAATTGTGGCATAGGGGATAGGAATAGAAACTGGACCTGTGATTCCATTGGCCTAGAAAACTCCTAATGAGGAAAACACCATCAAAAGCTGTCACATTCTCTGCAAGTGATGGTCTTAGTTGACTGGAGCATTGAGAAATTAAGTGATTTACCCAGGATCATACAACCACTATTATGTCAGAGGTAGAACTCTAACCCAGGTCTTCTTGACTCGAAGACCAAGTCTCTCTATTCACTATGCCTCAATTATGTAGCTAAAATAAATAATTCCACACTAGAATACTGGGGCCAGGAAAGGGAGGATATTCCTTTTCAAACTCCCACAATCCAACTTCAGAATACCTTCTTCCTACTTCCAGGAGTACAAATTGTAAATATGTTTTATTTATATATATATATATATATATATATATATAATTAAATGAATATTATTAATATATCATATATAAATTAAAGAGTATAAATGAGCTTAATTCAATCCCTATTAACAAAAAATGTTGACCAAAGATGATCTATCTTTCACTAATCTGATGATACCTTGGGAGAGAGGCCAGTTTCATAGGAAAGAATAGCTATCTATGCTTAGAGTCATGGCAGGTTATTCATTCAGGAGCCACTACTCAGCCCCTGTTCAGTGCAAAGAGGCTGTCATATTTTTTTTACTTATTATTCTAATGAAGACCAATATAGGAGGGAAGAAAAGCCAATTAGGAAAGCAAGAAAAAAGCAGGGGCATGTACTCACATATTTATATTTATATTGAGTACTATGTGTCATAGTACTCAAAAATCTAAATTCAATTCAATAAATATTTATTGAGCACTGACTATATATAAGACTCTGATAAGTAGTGCATGGAATATAAAGTTGGACAGAACACAATACCTGACTCCAACCTGCTTACAATCTAGTAAATGTGGGAATAAGACATGTATGCAAATAATTATAATATCAGGTAGATTTCAATAAGTACTAGGAGAAACTTACACAGCATGATTAGAGAGATAAGAAAGAAGATTTCTGTCTGGGAGTAACCAAGGAAGATTTTACAGAAGGGATGGCATTTGAGTCAGCCTCAAAGGATGAATAGGATTCTAAATGGTGAACAGTGTGTGATGAGGTTGGAGGAGGAAAGAATTCCAGGTGGGAAGAGTAAAGTAAACAAAATCACAGGGATAGACAAGCATAGATCTCATTTTGGAAATAGCATTTCAGTTTTCCTGGAACATAGAATTGCTAAGGAAAAATACTATAGGAAAAGATAAAGCTGGAAAACTTAAATTAGGTTACATCAACTTAGACCTTTGACAGTCATCCTCAAAATTCTAGACCTTATTGTAGAGGCAATGGTGACCCTATTGAAGGTTTTTCAGCAGGGAAGTAACATAATCAGAGTTGAATTTGGGAAAGATAACTCTAACAATGGTACATAGGAAAGCAGGAAAATGTAACACAAGTAAGTCACCAAAGAATACACCAAAAAACTTGATTTTTAAAATAATTTATGAAAACAAGTAACTCCTAAATCATAAAGATAAAATACTACCCAATATCTTTTTTTAAGAAGCAGGCAGGGTCGAGTGACTTGTCCAGGATCACACAGCTAGTAAATGTATGACACTGGATTTGAACTCAGGTCCTCCTGAGGGCTGGTGCTTTATCCACTGTGCTACCAAGTTGCCCCACAATATCTTTTATAAGAAAAATATGATGACTTTAGGACCTGGCAAAGATAAGAGTGAATAACATTTTTTGCTTGATATAAAGCTCAAGCACCATCTATTTTCTGTATAAAGCCTTAACTGATTCTGCCAACTGCTAATATTCTTCTTCCCAAACTATCTTGTATTTAACTACTTTGTATTTAATTGTATTCATTCACTTAGTATTTATGCTGAATATATGCTTGCCTTTTCCTGTTGGAACATAAGCTCCCTCTGAGAAGGGATTGTTTTATTTATCATATTTATAACTCTAGGGTCAAGTACAGTCTCTAGAACCTAGTAGGAGCTTAATAAATGTCTTTTTTATTGGTTAATTTATAAATGGTCAAATAATGGGAACAATTTTCAAAAGATGAAACATATCATTGATAAGTACTTGAAAAAATGTACCAAATATTACAAATTTAAATAACTCTGAAATATTACCTCAAATTCACCAAAATAATAATAATAAATAAATAAATAAATGAATGAATAAGTAAGTAAATAAATAAATAAGCAACCAAGATCAATGCTGGCTAAAGTTACATTAAAACAAATATATTCATTCATTGCTGGTAGAATTGTTAACTATGAAGAAAAATCTTTTTAGAAAGAAATCTGACAATTATAAAAGTTATTAAAATACCCATTCCCTTGGCCCAGAAATTCAGTTGTTGTGAATATATCCTTAAATTGTGAAAAAGAAAAAAAAGGTTTCCTATTCAAAGATTCTTATAGCTTCAATATTTATAATTAGGAGGGAGGGAGAGAAGGAAAGAAGGGAAGGAATGGAAAGGGGAAGGAAAGAATGGAAAGGGGAAGAAAGGAATGGAAAGGGGAAGGGGGAAGGAAGGAAGGAAGGAAGGAAGGAAGGAAGGAAGGAAGGAAGGAAGGAAGGAAGGAAGGAAGGAAGGAAGGAAGGAATCTGGATATAACCTAAAACTCCAGTGATAGAGTAAAATAAATCATGATGCATTTAAAATATAATAAACCAATTAAGATTGGCTAGTGTGAAGATTATAAAGAAATGTGGAAAGATCTTTATGAAATAAAACAAAATAACAAGTAGAGACAGAAGAATGCAGAATACATGCTAACTATGACCATCTAAAAAGCAAGTAGAAGTGAATGAAGCCAATAAAATAATGTAACTCTATGCACTGAAATTCATTTATTTAAATATAAATAGTTACATTCAGTTATGATGTCTAATATTCAGTTTTTAATAAACAATTGTAAAAAGGAAAAAACACAATAGAAACTAAAAGGAGAAATTGAAGGCAGGAATATAGCTAAGAAACTATTACAATAGTCCAGATAAAAATGAAGAGAACCTCATTTAGGGAAAGGAAAGGAGGGGACAGACATGCCAGCTGTTGCAACACTAGAACTGACAGAACTAAGCTACTAATTGGACATGTAGAGAAGGCATTCTGGGGAAGGGCAGGATAGGGAAGAAGGAAAAGAGAATTTTGAAGTTTCAAGCCAGGGTTACTTGGAGGAAAATGTTGAGAGTAATAGGGAAAATAAGAGAAATAAGAGGGGGGAAAGGAATTAAGGTGGGAAAATCATAATATGCAATCACAAAAACAACAGCATTTCTGAAATAGTTGGAACCTTAAGTCACTTTAAAGATTAAGAAACTGGTGCCTAGAAAAATTAAAGTAATTTATCCAAAGGCCCTGGCTAATTAATGACAGACAGAATCAGCTCTCTAGACTCCTAACTCCCAATCTAGTACCCTCCCCACTTTACTGCTTCCCTAATTAGGATGCTTTAAATCGATGATATTCTTCTAGTCAAAGATTGTTAGAACTGGAAGGAGTCTTGGTGATAACAATAAAATGATAATAACTATAATAGTAAGCATCTATATAGTACTTTGAGGTCTGCAGAATGCTTTATAGATATCTTTTATTTGTCCTCACAACCAGCCTAAGAAGAATGCTATTATTATCCACATTTTACAGATGAGGAAACTGAAGCATGCAGAAGTCCCAGAGGTCCAGTTAGTGTCTGATGTCATATTTGAACTCAGTTCTTCCTGACTCTAGGGCCAGCACTCTATTTACCGCATCACTTAAATGCCTAAACCTATGAATGCTTTTTTTCTTTAAAGAAATGAAGAAACTAGGGCTAAAGAAGTTAAGGGTTACGTAGCTAGTTAGTGGACAAGCTAGTTAGTGACTGACCTAGGATTCCAGATTTCTAATCCAATGTTCCTCTCACTATATACATTAGCATATTAGTGAATATTATATGATTCCTGGAGAAAAAGGTTTTTCCCTTTTCTAATAATAGTTTGCAGCCACAAAATAAAATATAGCAATGTCTAAAGTTAGTGCAGATATATTCCAGGACAGCAATCTGAAGGAAGACAGTGTAACAAAAATCAGATCTGTCTTCAGGTAGGGTTGCATCCTGAATTTGTAACAAGGAAAGGAAGGAGAGAAGATCATGTACTCTGCTACTGTAGAGGAAATCTAGGAGTCAAGGAAACAGGAACTCAAGATACTAAAGAATAAATTTAAAGAATTCACATTCTTTTAGGGGAGAAATGTCAATGGGAAACAAGTCAAAAGCATATGTAAATGTGGCTATCATTCAATTAGACACGGTACCCATAAAAACTTGGCAAACTTCCCCACTTGGCATGCCAAGCTGAAATGTTAGATTAGTGCTTCTAGTCCCTAGCCTCTCTATCAGACAATCTAGCTACTGTAGCAATGATACATACAAATAAAAGCTAACATATGGACTCTTTTTATCATAATTGACAGTTGACCCTGCAGGCACCTGGTAAAGCTCAAGATGCTAACTCATGATGGAATAAACATCCTGAGTTACCCAGAAATCATATTTCTCTCCAATTCAACTATCCAGAACACAGTCAAGGACTTTATGGAAACCATCATAAAGATCATGTATTTTTCTCTGTTAGAAAAAAATGGAATATACCCTGGCATTCACATAGGAGAGCCATTGATCCAGAGTTGTGTGTAAAATGAAGCTTACTGATTTAACAAGCCATCTGATTCTACCTGGTAACAATTAGTTCTTTCTAGGTTACTCTAGATTAAAAGCAACAGATGGGTTAGTGGGATTTTTGGAAAATTACACAGAAATAACAGTTAAGAAAATAAAGCTAACTATAATGTAGACTTGAACAATTTAGGAAAGTGTCAAATCTACACCAAAGGAGAACAACAGAGGGCCTCACACTGTATTGTACCATGAAACCTCAAATTCTAAAAATATTTAAGTAGAATACAATAAAATACACAATGATTTTTAAAATGGTATTAAACGTAATCCAAAATTTCTCTAATTATTCAAAAAGTTCTTGCTATCCAAAAATGGGCTGGAGTTGCCTTAAGGTATCCCAGTTGTGCTGTAAAGTCACTATTCTAAGCATAATTGATTACTAAATATGACATATAGTACATAATTTTTAAAAGTGGCAGTTTTGGGGGATTCTTAGATTGGAGATTTCTAATGGGCAGAATGCTAGAAAACAATTGTACTAGGGTATCCTAGGTTTTCAAAAAATTGTATAGCTTTGAAATATAAAAGATAAAAAGTGACTTTTTAATTGAAATTTTTGTGCCTTTTTAGCTAAATTTTCTATTTAAATCTACATCCAGGTATTATACTGCGAACTTTTCAAGAAAATGAATGAGATAGTCAATTCTAAATTATCTAATGAATTGTCCAATTTGTAAATTAGCAGCCACCAATTTAAATCCAAAGTTAGGTTCTTCCAGATTCCTGGCTACTGAACATTCAAAAAATACAGAAGAATTTCAATGCTAGACTTAGAAATAGTCAGCAAGGCAAATCTATTTAAAAAAAAAAAAGAATTCAACCCATTCAAAATCTAAATCCCAATATTGAGTTGGCAGGTTATCTGATGATGAGGATGGTGGTTTTGCAGAAAGAATTCCTGTAGAAGTATGAGATGCCCTCTGGGGTTCTTCCAAGTATGAAAGTCTATGATTTTGTAGTATGAAATCATGATTCTTCTAGGATGAATTACATTATTCTTAAATAGAATTATTCATTTGGAATCAGGAAAATTTAATTTGAGAGAATGCCTTGCTTATTTTCTTGCACAAAAAAAAAAATCCTCCAAACACATACCCTAGATAAAAGAACTATAAATATTTACATGTGAGTTTTAGAAATGTAAATGGGATTTCTTTATCTTCTGGGATTTTAACTGAGTTGGGCTGACTGCAAGTTCTGATGCCACTTCTTTGGCATTCATCTGGTCACTCAAATGGCATGATTGAAAGAACTAAGGATCTAGAGGGGGGTAAATCTTGGCTCTATCTCTCTGATCTTCAGTTTCTCCATCAATAAAGCGAGTTAAATTAGATCATCTCTAAGACCCTATCCAGCTCAAAATCATGGATCTTATATCATGTTCTAGATTACCTGTTTCACTGTAAACCTCCATGAGCCTGGTTGCATCCTTGATGGCTATAATGGATGTGCTTTATGTTGGGCCATTCATGGATGATTAACAATAACAATAACCAGTAGCAGCATTATAGCTAGCATTTACATAACACTTATAGTTTTACAAAGTGCTCCTTTACAAATATTCTCATTTTATCTCACAACTATCCTGAGAAGTAGGTACTATCATCATCCCCATTTTACAGATGAGGAAACTGAGGTAAATAGCAGTTAAGTGATTTGCCCAGGGCCACACAGCTAGCAAGTAACTAATCTGAGGCTGAATTTGAACAATTCAGGAGCAACTCAAAGCATATGTTTTGGAATAATGATATCATTCTCCCAAGAAGGCAGCCCATCCAATAGAATACATCCTCTCTCTGTATGAGTGACAGTTTCGTAGAAGAGAAGCTATTTCATTAACTTGCTTGTAATGCTCCAATAAGCTAGGAAATGCCTACATGTAGACATGGGCGAGCCAGTGCTGAGTGATGTTGTTCCAAAGCTACAGCCCATACTGATATCTGAGACAAACAATTCTGATTCATCTGGAAGGCAGTAAAATTCATCAAGCATAGTGAGAATTCTTCCAACCCGTTAAAAATATTTATAGTAATGATGAATTCATAAGCATTTTTTGCCAGGGTGTTCAAAATCTAATAAGCATGAGCTAGTGAACCTTAACATAAGCCAATCCTGTCAGAAGCTACTACTCCTGAATTTATTTTAAGATAAAGAATTATGTCTTTGCATAAAGTCGGTAGTGCATAGTGGGAAGGATACCAGATTTAGAATCCAAAAGCCTTGATTTGAGTCCTCTCCTATGTGGTGCTGTGTATGGGCAATGCACTTAAAGTTCTTGGGGTTCTTCATCTGTGAAATGGGGTGGGGGGAGTTGTACAGCAGTAAAGAGGAGGAAGTTACATTACCTCTAAGCTTTCTTTAAGTTCCAAATCTAATGATCCTTCTCTGATTTTAAGATCCCTCCTCAAACATGTCTAATCTGAGCTAGTGTGTGTGTGTGTGTGTGTGTAGGCAACTTCCATTCATCACATCACTTCCCCCATACACACATGATGACCCACCCTTTAAGGTATTCAATAATAAGCAATTTCCCAAAATATCAACTTAGCTTCCTTCCCTTCCTCACTCCTTTCAAAAGTACTCAAGTCTGACCATAGGAACACAAAACATTTTAAGTGCTCTGTGATCTACATCAAGAGACACATTAGGAAGTTCACACCAGGCCAGACTAGCTGCAGAGGTCTCTAGGAGGATGGATAAGTTAAAGGATATCCCACCCCTGGCTCCGTGATTTGCTTAAGGATAAACAGAATGTGTTAACAAAGGCTAGGAACAAGAAAGAAAATATGTGATAAAAGCTGTAATAGAAAAATAGCAACATTTCCAGCTCACAACAATTTTTCCCAATTCCCTTCCCATCTACCTACAAAAAACCTTGAATTTATTTATAGATTTCTTATATGTACAAAGGGATGAGTTGTCTTCCCCACAGAACGTAAGCTCATTGAGGACAGGGATCATTTCATTTTTATCTTTGTATTCCATAGAACAATGTCAAATACATAGTAGGCCCTTAACAAATTTTGGGAAAATGACTGATTTCTCAGGGGGGGGGAGGGGTTGGTAGCCAGTTAGTACGGTATGACCCCTGAGAGTACTGACTACACAAAATGGGAATAATACAATCGAGAGGATAGGGATATTTTAAATATTGTCAATGCAGCCCTGTTACATTTGTCTGACCAGCTTTCATGGGTGATAGTTCACCCTCTTTTCCAATTCTCTGGGGAAAATACATGCATAACACATTTTTTAAAATTTATTTACTTTTAATTTACAACATTCAGTTCCACAATTCCTTGAGTTTCAAATTTTCTCTCCCTTCCTCTCTTCCCCCCACCCATGGCAGCATGCAATCAAATATAAAATCTACAAATACCTTCACATTAAACATTAGTCAATTTGTAAAGAAGGATTATAATCAATGGAGTGAACAATGAGAAAGAAGAAACAAAACAAAAGAGAGAGAGAGCAAGTAGTTTGCTTCAATCTGCATTCAGATTCTGTAGTTCTTTCTCTGGATGTGGATATCCCTTTCCATTCTGAGTCCCTTGGAGTTGTCTTATAACCTTGCTTTGCTGAGAGGAGCCCAGTCTATGAAAGTTAGTTGTCACAAAATGATGTGTCTGTAACTGTGTACAAAGTTCTCCTGGTTCTGCTCTCCTCACTCAGCATCAGTTTATATAAGTTTCCAGGTCCATCTGCTCCTCATTTCTTATAGCACAATAGTACTCCATTACATTCATATACCACAACTTGTGCAGAACACATTTTTAAGTTTAATCTGCATTATTACTATTTTCTATTATCACTACCATCTATTATTACTATCTACTATTATTAATATTTTCTCCATCACTTTTTTTAAGGGGGGAGGCAAGACAATCAGGGTTAAATGACTTGTCCAAGGTCGCATAGCTAGTCAGTGTCAAGTGTCTGAGGTCAGATTTGAACTCAGGCTCTCCTGACTCCTGACTTCTCCTGGCTTCAGGTTCAGCACTTTAACCACTGTACCACCTAGCTGCCCCCATTACTTCCTTAGGTCTAGGAACTCTAGACAATTAACAAAACAATAAAGCAAGGTCTGATTTGCAGCATTTGCCACTTCTCAAGGCATAAATGCTCACACTGAAAATTTAACAATCAATTCTGCCATTTGAAACTGGTTCTAGCACAACCTTGCCTATGCTGATGTAGTACTTCATAATGACCAGCTTTATATTCATTTGCTGCCACATTTCCTTCCTTTCTTGAAACACCCAAAGAATTAGATAAGCCCTATGTAGTTTTGAAGGTAACAGCACCGTGCCTTTAGAGTAGAGGTCAAGATATAAGATGAGTAACCATCAGTATACACTAACACCCATTATCTTTAAAAGGGGGAGAGAACATGGAGAAATAACATAATTATATATATATATATATATATATATATATATGTGTGTGTGTGTGTGTGGGTGTGTGTGTGGGTGTGTGTGGGGGTGTGGGTGTGTGTGTGTTTTTGTGTGTATATGTATATAGATATACATAGATACATATAGATACTTGGTTAGAGATCAAGAATAGACATGACCAGGGGTCTTTAACGAGCAACTACAGTAGGTGGTACACTAGTTAAAGTGCTGAACCTGAAGTCAGAAGGCCCCAGGTTCAAATTTGACCTCACACTTATTAGCTGTGTGACCCTGGGCAAGTCACTTAACCCTATTTGCCTCAGTTTCCTAATCTACAAAATAATCTGGAAAAAGAAATAGTAAAACCACTCCAGTAGAGGCTCAGGAAAAGTTAGATGTGACTAATCAACAAAAAACAAAAGGGGGGGTAGTCTTTAAAATCCAATAAGGTTTAGGGTCTAAAGACCCTCCCAAGGTATACCACATGTAAATTGACAACTGTATCACCAAGGCAATATTCACAGCACTGACAGTAACTGTGAATATGCCAGTATAGTTCTGAATCACAAAATATAAGACTCTCCATATAGAAGACAGGAGCAAAACATTTATTCAGACACCAGAAAGACAAATCCCAATACCAGAAAACCAAATCCATCATAGTAACAAAGAAGTTAACCTACCTTATCACTGCAGGAAGCAACACCATCCCAAAGCCTTCCCCCTTCCCACAAACAAACACTCACAATCCTAGTGGTCTCCTTGTCTGCGTCTTCTCTCTCCCTCCATAGTAGCTACTCTGATTCATTTCCCACTCCACCCCTTCAGCAAACTCCTCCCACCACAGGCTCCATATGATTAACATTCAGACAATTAAGGGGCAGGAAAGATCTTCAAATTACAGTTACTATTACAGCAATTCACCAGGAAGAATGAACAGCACACATTTGGAGCTAAAAGCAGAACATAGAGACCATCTGGTCCAGTGGAGTCAAGCCCAAATAGAAACAGGGGCCACTAAAGTGTACATGAGGATACCTGCAGTCCACATAATGAATTAGTTTTAAAATATAATTTTATCTTTTTTATTATATTTTACTTTGTTAAATGTTTCTCAATTACATGTTAATCTGCTTCAGGTCACACTATGGCACATATTCAACCAGGTGTTTGACATCTCTGAGCTAGTCCAATGTCTGTGCCCCATTTTGCAGATAAGGTAACAGGAATCAGCTTAGAACAGTGGAGTCAGAGGACCTGGGTTCACAACATTATATGTTTACTATCTAAGTGACCTTAGGCCAGGCACTTACCCTCCCTGGATTAGCCTCCATTTCCTAATCTATAAAATGAGCCTCTGAAGTTCACTCCAGTTTGAAATCTCTGATCCTAAACAGGTAAAGTAACATATAGTAGCTCAGCTGGAATTTGAACTCAGGACTTCTGACTCCAGACCTCATGCTTTTTTCTACTTCACCATTTGATTCTGACCCTTCCACTTTTCTTTTCTCCACTCAGGATTACAGTTTAAATAAAAGGGGAATTGTTACTTGAAAGAATACTTTAAGATAAACTGCACTTTTCACTTAAGAAAAAAGTCCATTTGCAAGAATCAAATTCCAAAAAACTGTCACCCTGGGGCAGCTAGGTGGCACAGTGAATAGAACACTGGCCCTGGAGTCAGGAGGACCTGAGTTCAAATCCAACCTCAGTTAACACAAGCCATGTGACCTTGGGCAAGTCACTTAACCCCAATTGCCCTGCCTTCCCCCCTCCAAAAAAAAAAGTAAAAAACGGTCATCTTCTTTCTCCTGCTATCTTGACAGCCCCAGCTATCACCACAAATCTGTGAGATCCAAGTGTTACCAAAGCATAGCTCAAGATAAAATTGGATTATCTATTAGGACAAAAAGCCTGAGTCATGCAGGTATCACCTTTCAGGTCATTATAAAGGAATGTCTACCAAAAGTGTTGTTTAATACAGGAATATTGTCAAATTAAGGTAATATCAAGCTATATAACAGATCTACCCAGGTTGTGAGGAAGTTACATAGTAAAGAGCCTCCATTAACAGAAATACTCTGAGAATAGAATGTTTGGGGTAATTATATTTTTACCTCAACCTTTGTTCAACTCAACAAGCTACTATGTACAAGATTCTGTGTTACTTGTGGGAATACAAAGCAAGGGCTCAATCCTCAAGGAACTTACATTACACTAGGAAAATATAACATGTAAACAGACAGGTAAATAGAAGATAATTTGAGAGAAAACTCTAAAGAGTAGTAAAGCCTCAATTTCCTCATCTGTAAAATAAAGGGGTTGGACAAGATAGTCTCTAAGGTACCTTCCTTAAAGGACTCTAAACTTATGGAGAAGGAAATAGCAAACTTCTCCATTATCTTTGCCAAGAAAACCCCAAAAGGGGTCAGACAAAATCAGACACAGCGGAAATGATTCAACAACATGAGTCTTCCAGATTTGCCTTTTTTCCCCTCTAAATGTGCACATGATGTGATAACATTTAACATCATTTCGGAGGTTGAGTAAGGTCCACAGCCCTGATTAGAGCTTATTCTGAGGCAAAATCCTACTGGAGGGATAAGATTTAGGGTTTTGATAATACAGGGCTCTTTACTAAATCTATCAAGGACAGTATGTGACTTGATGAGCATTCAATGGATGTTGACTAAAAGACATAGGAAGGAAGGAAGGAAGGGAGGGAGGGAGGGATGGAGGTAGGAAGAGAGTAGAGGTAGAAGGGAGGAATGGAGAGAGAGAAGGAGAAAAGTGGAAGGGAGGAAAGAAGGGAAGAAGGAAGGGAGGAAGGAAGGGAGGGAGGGAGGAAGAGAGGGAGAAGGGAGGAAGGGAAGAAGGAAGGAAGGAAGGAAGGAAGGAAGGAAGGAAGGAAGGAAGGAAGGGAGAGATGGAGGGATGGAGAAAGGAATGGAGGAAGGAAGGAAAAGGAGGTAGGGAGAAACTACCTCATGACAAAATATTTTAACAAATGAGAAAAATCTAGCCTGGGGAAATAATTTATTCAAAGGTGGATAGACTACCCATGCCAGAATCAATAAAACAAAACTTCTCTACAAAATAATCTTACTATACTATCAGGAAGCAATTTGGTATAGTTGAAAGAGCACTGACCCTGGAGGCAGAGATTCCAAAGGCAACTCTAATGACCTGCCATGATTCTGCTTTATTTTTTCCAGGGTTGAGATGGTTTACTTTAAGCTATCCATATGTATTTTAGAAAGAACCTTTACCCTGGGGCCAGAGGATTTGTGCTCATATACTATCTCTAATGATTACTACCTATGTAACCATGAGTAACAATAGTAATGATTGATAACAATAATAATGGCTAGTAGTTATATAGCACTTTAAGACTTGCAAGTGCTTTACAAATATTATCTTATTTGATCCTCACAACAACTCCAAGAGAGAGGTGCTATTATTATCTCTATTTTACAGGGAACTAAGGCTAAGAGCAGTCACTTAACCTCCAAGGCCTCAGTTTCTTCATCTGTGAAATGAGAGGGCTAGACCAGATGGCCTCTGGGTTCCCTTCCAGATCTATATCTATCTGATCCAATGTGTCATGATGGGCATTAATTTCTAGTAGAATCATCCTTATTCAGTTTTACTCTAGACTTCATATGATTATTTTTTTTAGTCTCACTGCACTACTATTTTCTCAATAATAATATGAAGTTGAAATAAGTGCTATCATCTATTGCGAAGAGAAACTTTATCATGAATGACTCCAAGAAGTTAATCTATAGTTTTCCCTATACTTTGAAGAGTGGCCTAAAATCCAGGGTTTGAGAGAACACACACATCTATTAAGGTAGTAAAGCTTTGTGCAAATATGTGTTAAATTAGCCCCAACAAGATTTTGATCCAAAGTCTGACCTTACTTGGCTTGCCAGACTGGATGAGATCATAAAACCATTCTACTGGCAAACACAGAACAAGTTGAATGGAATGTAAAAATGGGCAGACCAGTACCAACAAACCCTTTTGTTCACTATTTCTGGACAATGCTCATCTTCTGTAAACCATAAAACTACACATCTGTGCCCTCAGAGATAGTCAGTACTATTCCATGGGTTCAGTCATGGCCGAGGCTAGATATAAAACATCCCTAGTGGCTAGAAATATCTAGCTAGAAACAAGGGTGCAATCTTTGCTTCCCTAGTGACTAATCTAATGGGGCATATAAGGAATACAAAATTTTATTTAATTCTATTATAGATAAATATCCTATAAAGAACTTCCCCCCCCCCCAACAAAGAACAAAATAAGCTAAAGCTTTTTTCTTCTGAAAATTAGCAAAATATAAAATAAAGTATATCATTTACCTAATATAGGTTAAGTTGCTCATTTGTAAATAAGGAGAATGCACTCAATATTTATTGATCATTTATGTCTGTATATTAGGCATTTATTTCACATGCAACAATTAAATGATATTGAAGTTGTTTTAACACTATCTAAAGTGTTCTTATACAAACTTCTTGAAATTCCTATAACAATAACTTCAATAATGAGCATCATATTTCTTGCCTTCTCTATGAGTGTGGGAGAGGTGGATGGAGGGAAAGGATTTGTAACTGAAAATAAAATGTATTGTATCTTTTTCCTGAGTTTCCTAATGTCTGTAAAAAAAGAGAAGAAAAAAAGAAATTCATATGACAAACATATTAGATGTTTATAATATAGCTTGCTAGGAGTCATTTGTTCAATGGGAAATGGAGGGGAGAAGGGGATGTGTCAAATGAAGAGATTTGTTTAGTTTAGTACAAAGGTATATGTGCTCTGGTAGTTTGAGTTACAAAACAGAAACAGCTGGTGTATGTATGCAGACATACACACACACACAATCCTTAAACAAAAATGTTCTCCTGTGTATTTGTTTAAGTGAACCAGTCTATCAAAACATATAATTAGGGTTTATGTGTGTCTCTACTTCCATATGTCCTATGCTTTTCCACTGGTACATTGATTTTGTAAGTACTAAGAAAAAGATGCATTTCTAAAATCACTATAGAAATTAAATGTTTGAGGAAGTCAGGAGGGAAAGACCCCAAGGAACTGTTATTTTCTGAATGCAAAATATTATCAAATTCAGCCTGACTATTAGTGAGACAGACGTTGGGACCAAGAAAAAGTAATATTATATAACAAGTTGTCAGCTTTAATCTAGTTAGTATTTAAACTAGTGTCAGTTTTAATCTTTGGAGCAACCACTGAGGTTAATTCATTATAAAAAGAAAAGCCTTACATCCCCTATATACTCAGTGAACTATTCAAAGCTCAAAAAGAGATTTAAAATTAGGCACTAAATACAATTAATTAAAGAAAATATCCAATAATTAAGTAATTAATTGACTATAATCCAACTAAATGCACATTAATTAAGCACTTACTGTGTGGAAGTCACTGTACTAGACTATAGAGATACAAAGTCAAAAAACAAAACAGGTCTTGCTCTCAAGGAGCTTACAATCTACTGATAAACACAATGTATACACAGGCCAGTAAAGTATATGATGATTTTTACAAGGGAGGGAACACTAAATGGAAAGAGAAGGGAAGGCCTCACTTCATAGAGGAAATGGCTGCTGAGTTATGTTTTGAAGAAAGATAAATATCTTGAGAGACATCCATGAGGAGGGGATAAAACAGAGACAGAAAATGGAATGCTGGGTTCAGGTAACGCCTAGTATTACAATACTAAGAAATAAAGCTACAAAGGTAAATGGAAGTTACACTATTTAGATGCTTTAAATGCAAAGCTGAGAAGTTCATGTTTATCTCAAAGGCATCAGGGAACCATTTAATAAGTGAGGAGAAAACTGTGTCTTAGGTAGGTACCTTTTGGGTAACTTTATAGAGAATGGGTTGGATAAGGAGAGAGACATTAGAGTGAGCTGGGAGATTCTTAGAATAGCCGGGGTCCTGAATTGGGGGGAGAGGGAGAAGGAAAAGGAATATCTGAGTGGGAAAAAAGGAAATGAATGGGAGAGATGTAGAAGATATTGTAGAGAGATGTTCAGAATCAACAAGGCTTGGTGATGGTTTACATTTGGAAGGTAAAGAGGAGGAAAGAGTCAAGGATGATTCAACATAATGGACCTGGGTGATTTGGAGAATGAGAGTATCCTCAATAGAAAAAGGAAATTTGTAGGAGGCGTGGCTTTAGTGACAGCTGATCATCAGTACTGTTTTAATAGGTTGAATATAAGATGTTATTGGGACATCCAAAAGGAAATATTCACCAGACACCTGTTGATAAAGAACTAGAATTCAGGAGAGAGATTAGAGTTGAAGATATGGATGTGAGTGTCATATGCAGAGAGATGACAATTGAACCCATAGGAGCAGGTGACATCATCAAGGGAGAGACCATAGAGAAATAAGAGGGCTCAGGAAAGAGCTTTGGGAAACTGATTATCTCACAAAGAAGACGGAGGAGTGGTCAGACATGTAGAAGGAGAAGCAGGAAAGAAATGAGACAGAGTAGCCAGGGAAGAAGAGAATTTCCAGGAGGATGGAGTGGCAACAGGATCAAAAACTTCAGAGAAATCAAGGAGGATGAGGACTGAGAAAAGATAGTTAAAAGATTGATAACCTTTAAGAGAACAGTTTTCGTTGAGAGATAGGGTCATAAGCCAGATTTCAAGGGGTTGAGAAGTGAGTGGTAATGGGTAAAGATGGCTCTAGCAGTTTATTTGTGAAAAGGAAGAAAAGTATAAGAAAATACTTTGAGGAGATATCAAGAAAAACTTTTCTAAGGATCAGGGAGACTTAAATATATTGATAAGCAACAAGGGGAAAAAAGCAGTAGGGAACGATAAGCAAAAGAGAGGAAATTATCAAAGGGGCAAACTCCTTGAGAATATGAGAGAAAAGTAAGGCCAGTGCAATTAGAAGACTTAGTCTTAGCAAGGCAAAGGACCACCTCATCTTCAGAGACTGTAACGATAGAAGTGAAAGGAGCAGAACCAAGATGGTGGAGTAGAAACAGGATTTCCATGGCTCCCACTTCGACCTCCTCCAATACATGTAAAAAATGAATCTAAACAAACTTTAGAGATACAGGACCCACATAGTGCCAGAGAGAAACTAACCTCTCGCTGAAGACAGCCTGGCAGGAAGGAGCCAGAGCAGTGCTCTGGGAGCAGAGCCCAGGCCCATGTGAGCTGCAGTTTTAGCCTCAGGTCAGCCACAAACAGCCCCGGCTGGAGGGACATCAGGAGAGTGGATCACCAGCAGGTGTGGCAGTTGCCAGAATTATCAACCCATAAATACCAAAGACAAAGTGAAAGGTCAGTGGACTTTGGGAACAGGGGCTCCAGGAGTGTGGTAGGGCCTCTGACCCCCAGAGGGAGAAGCGGCTGAGGCACCCACTGCTACATAGCTGCTTCAGAGCTCCTGGCCTGCACATTGTAGGAGAACCAAATAACCAGTCTGAGGGGTAATCACTCTTGCTTTAACCTGCTTGGATCTGGATTGCTGTCTGGGTTGGAGGTCCTGGGATGCGTGACCAGTGTGCCAGAGCATGTGGAGGCTTCAGAACAGGAAGCCAACTAATAGCTCCAGCAGCTGAGAAAACCCCAGCGATTTGGGACAAAGCTCCCCTCTCTAGAAGCAAAGTTCTGCTATGGCAAAAAGCTCAAAAGTCAAGTAATTGAGTGGCAACATGAGCAAGCAAAGGAAGCAAAGCAAACACAGCAATCCAACTTTGGGTTCCTTTTGGGGGACAAAAAGGATCAAAGCATGGAACGGCAGGAAGACAACGAAGTCAGAACTCCTGCACCAAAAACTTTCAAGAAAAAAATAAACTGGTTATAGGCCATAGAGGAGGTTAAGAAGAATTTTGAAAACCAGAAAAAATTGGGAAGAGAAATGAGAATGATGTAAGAATATCATGAAAAGAGAGTCAACAACCTGACTCAAGAAAATAACACCTTAAAAAATAGACTAACTCAAATGGCAAAAGAGTCTCAAAAAGCCAATGAGTAGAAGAATGCTTTAAAAAGCCAAATTTGCCAGATAGAAAAAGAATCTCAAAAGCTCACTGAAGAGAATAACTCCTTCAGAATTAGATTGGATCAAAAGGAAGCTAGTGACTTATGAGAAATCAAGATATTATTAAACCGATCCAAACAAATGAAAAAACAGAAGGCAATGTGAAATATCTTATTGGAAAAACCACTGACCTGGAAAATAGATCCAGGAGAGAGAATTTAAAAAATTATTGGACTACCTGAAAGCTATGATAAAAAAAGAACCTAGAAATCATCCTCCAAGAAATTCTCAAGGAAAACTGCCCTGATGTTTTAGAACCAGAGGGCAAAATAGAGGTTGAAAGAATCTACTGATCACCTCTTGAAAGATACCAAAAAGAAAACTCCTAGGAATATTATAGACAGGTTCCAAAGTTCCCAGACCAAGGAGAAAATATTACAAGTAGCCAGGAAGAAACAATTTGAATATTGTGGAAACACAATCAGGATAACCCAGGATCTGGCAGCTTCTACACTGAGGGATCAAAGGACTTGGAATATGATATTCCAGAAGGCAAAGGAGCTGGGATTAAAACCAAGAATCACCTACCTAGCAAAACTGAGTATCATGTTTCAGGGGAAAATATGGTCATTCAATGGAATAGAGGATTTTCAAGCATTCTTGATGAAAAAACCAGAGCTGAATAGAAAATTTTACATTCAGATACAAGAAGCATGAGAAGGTAAACAGGAAAAAGAAATCATAAGGAACTTATCAAAGTTGAACTATTTCCATTCCTACATGGAAAAAATGATAATTGTAACTTATGAAACTTTTCTCAGTATGAGAATAGTTTAAGGTAATATAAATATATATATATATATATACATGTATGTGTACATACATATGTCCATATAGGAGGGTATATGGGTATATGAGTATATATGTGAGTGTGTGTATATATATGTAAAGGTATACCTAGACAGAGGGCACAGAACCAATTGAATAGGAAGGAATGATAATTAAAAGGTGTAATTGAGAGGTGAGAGAGGAATATAATGAGAGGAGATGGGGTGAAACAGAATGGGGTAAATTATCTCATATAGAAGAGGCAAGGGAAAACTATTATAATGGAGGGGAAGAACAGGAAGGTAAAAAGGAATTGGTCAACCTTACTCTCTTTGAATTTGGCTTAGGGAGGGAATGACATACACACTAAATAGGGTATCTCACCCTACAGGAGAGTAGGGGGGGGAAAGGAATGAGAGGGGGGATGATGGAGGGGAGGGCAGGTTGGGGGGAGGGAAGTTGGAAGCACACACTTTTGAAAAGGGACAAGGTCAAAGTAGAGAATAGAACAAGTGGGGGTAGGATAGGATGGAGGGAAATATAGTCAGTCTTTCACAATAGATCCACTATGGAAATGTTTTGCATAGCTACACATGTACAACCTATATTGAATTGCTTATCTTCCTAGTAAGAATAGGTGATGACAGAGGAAGGGAAAGAATCTGGAATTCAAAGCTTTAAAATGAAATGTTTAAAATATATATGCATACATATATATATATATATATAATTATTATTATTATTTTTACCTGCAACTGGGAAATAAGATATACAGGCACTGGGGCATAGAAATCCATCTTGCCCTACAGGAAAGTCAGAGGGGGAAAGGGGAAGGATTTAGGAGACAGCAGATTGGGGGTGGGGGCATACATTGGGATCACTGTTTTGGGGTGGTGGGTGGGGGAGAGACAGGGAGAAAATTTGTAACTCAAAATCTTGTGGAAATGAATGATGTAAACTAAAAATAAACATAAAATTTAATTTAGAAAAAAACAATAGAAGAGAGGGATGGTTGATAATGTTTTAGGGTATGGTATAGGAAAGATGAAGAAACTTTGGACACTCAGCCTCTATAAACAAACCAAAAAAAATAAAGGTGAGTGAAAGGAGGGAACAAGGATTTATTAAGTACCAATAAGTAGATGCCAGGCACTATACTAAGCATTTTTAAAATATTATCTCATTTTATCCTCACAACAACCCAGTAGAAAGTGACAATTACTACCAGTGTGAAATAATGACATCATTATAGCCATTTTAAAGTTGAGGACTTTCCCAGGGTCACATAGCTAAGCATCTGAGGCCAGAATTGAACTCAGGTCTCCTTGATTCAAGACCCTGGCCTGGAATCAGGATACTGAGATTAGATAGAATAACAATTAAAAAATGTTGAATTTGGTTTCAGCTCATATCTATTTGTCCAAGTTAATTATTTATTCATTTAAAGTAGCATTCCAATGTAACATCACTAATGACTTAAAAGTCATTAGAGATGGAATGATTGTCATATATGGAATTAATGTCCTATCCAAAGCAAGTCACTAAGCAAGTACTGTTTCTGCTATCCTAGGTTCCTTTTTCATTTGAGACTTTTCCAGGCACTTTGGCCATAAATATATTAAAACGTATTTAATTTTCCAGAAGTATGTTAGAATTTAATTTTTAAAATTTATTTTATTTTTAATTTATCGAATAAAACAAGCATTTCTATAACATAGTATACGTTTTTAAAAAGTTGATTGCACATGAAATTGCAAATCTATTATGTACAACTTGATGTTCCTTTTACATATAGAATAAAGTTATCATGTAATTTCTTTTTTCTTCTCTCCCTCCCTCCCCACCCTAGATATGGTTACCATTAGACATTTCTTACAGAAGATTCAGGGAATACTTTCATGAGTTAATACCTCTAATCAAGACACTAAGTAGCACCAATATTGTTTAGTGCCTCCCAAATAAAACATTTTTTCAACTAAGACTTTTTTAAGAGGGTACATCTTAATACCACAAACGTTGCAACTCAAAACTTGTATAGGAAAATAAGCATCTATTGGAGGACAACCAGAAGATTTTAGAAACATTTCATAGGCCAGATGCCTTCCCAGAAAGTTTTGTCAGAGACCAGTAACTCATAGCTTTATTAGTATCCTATGGAAATTCCTTTCTATTCGCTTGACTTCCCATACCCTCCAACCTCCCCACCTCCACCCATTCCCTTCCACCACCAGTACTGCTTACTTTGGTGTCGTATCCAAAAATGCCAAGTTGGTGACTGGGGTTAAGGGGCTTGTGGTAAAAAAATTGGTGAACATAAATAACAATCAAGGCAAATTTGCATGTCCTTGAAACATTCTCCTTGATTTTACACACTGTGATTGAATTATCTTATATTTAATTTTTCTACTGACCTAAATTTGAGGAACTAACAACATTTCTGACAAAGCAGGTTATATATAAATAGTGGTACTTTTTTATGTCCTTGCAGTATATGAGAGCTGGAAGAGACCCTGGAGATCTCAAAACCCATTTCACAGATGAAGAAACTGAGACCCAGAGAGTAAAATAGTTTAACGGAGGTCAGACAGGCAGAGTTAGTTATATATCCTCAGTCTCAAGCCATTGGCTTTTCTCTTATACTGCTGGCTGCCTCTTGTTTTACTGGAGTTATTTCCAGAAACATTTTCTTCACATTAATTTCCTCAGGAAAAGTAACAAGTTTCCACTTATCAAGCTTACCTGTTTCATCATTCTAAAAGCAATCTTATTTTGGAAAGTCTAGAGAAAGAACATTATAATCTCTTAACTAATTTGACCCCATTTTTAGGTGAACCTGCTAGAAAATCATTCTATAACTCTTTTTTATGTTTTCTTTCCCAAAGGCAAGTCACGAAGGGGCCATGCAGAAGCCAATGTGCATTCTGCATCAGACAAAAAAATCCTCCAAATGCCACTCAGCATCACCAAGTAAATTGTCATCTGCAAAGATAAATTTGGGTGGCTAGGAATACATAGCACCCAAGGGGGGGGAGCAAGAAAGGTCGTAACCATAGCAAGGAAGAGATTACAAAAAAAGAGGAAGGCTTTGAGGAAACAAAGGAAGACTTGTCAAAGCAAAAGGACTCATGAGATTGGCAAGGGGTGGAGGTAGCAAGAATAATAACTGAACCAAAAAGTAATTAATTCACATAAAAATGAATTTCAAATTTGTTTTGCTTTAAGAAAAATTTGTTGTTGTTCAGTTGTGTCTGACTCTTCATGACCCCATGGACCACAGCATGCCAGGCCCTTCTGTCCTCTGTTATCTCTCAAAGTCTGTCCAAGTTCACGTTCATTGTTTCCATGATACTTATCTACCCATCTCATCCTCTGCAATCTCCTTTACCTTTTACCTTTAATCTTTCCCAATTAAGAAAAATAGATATATAAAACTCCAGTCTTGGAGACAGGAGACAAATATGGAGTTGACTTTTCATATAATCAAACAAATATGGAGTTGATTCTTAATAGAATCAAATCTCACTACTAGAAGGGAATTTGGAGATCCTCTAGTCCAACTCCCCACCAGAACAGATAGTAGTCAAGTCTCTTCTTCCATCCTTTTGATGATAGGGAGCTCATTACACCACAAGGCAGCCCATTTCAATTAGGGCAGTTCTAATTGTTAGACATGTCTTCTTTATGTTCAGTTGATCTTTCTTCCCTCTGATTCTAGTCCTCACCTCTGGAATTACACAGAAGTCAAATTCCTCTTCCACATGAAAGTCTTTCAAAAATATCTGACGCCAATTATAATGATTCCTCCACCCAAGTCTTTTTGTCTCCAGGCTTCAACCATTCCGAATATGTCATCTTATCCTGGCTCTCCTCCTTTGGACATACTCTATATTTGTTCAATGGATGCCTTAAAATATGGTTTCCAAAACTGAAAATGTACCCGAAGATGTTGTCTCCCCAAAGCCTCAGCTTCTGGTTAAATCCACAGACAAATAATTACAATATAACATAGTGTGTAAGAAACAATACAAGAGGAGTGCTGACAGAACAAATTTGGGCATAGGCACCCTCATGCATATGGAGGCAATTTTACTTCTCTCCTAGCAAACAGTGATAAGTGGCATTGATCACCAGAGTAGTAATTTCTTGGTTTCTTCTCCATAAACACTTAATTTTTGCCTGTGGGAGGACTGAATGTGTTAAGAAGCTCAGTATTGTACTTCTAATTTTTAATTAGAATAATGTGGTTCAGAAATTTTAAAAGCCATGCCAACTAGGCAGTATGTTATAATATACAGAAACAGAGAATCAGAGACTTAAAGTTGGAAGAGACCTTAGGGTGCCTGAGGCAGTATTTGAACTCAAGTCTCTTATGATTCCAAGTCTAGTGCCCCATCCAATTTGTCATGCAGCCTCCCAAAGGACCTGGGTTCAAATTCTGCCTCTGATGCTTGGGTGTATGTATCATGATGACCTTGACAAGTCACTTAGTCTCTTCCAGGCCTCAGTTCCCTCATTTTTAAAATTTTTGAGTTGGTTTAGATGATGCCTGAGGTCTCTCTCACCATTAAATCTATAATCCTATGAAATAGAAAAATGTGCCTGGAAATTCTCTATCCTTTAAGTTAAGGAATAGTCTATGCTCTTTTTTCTAATGGGAATAGTTAACTGGCCTCCTTCATGTGTCCTGATTTTGTTCCACATTAATTCACAGAATTAAATTTGGGCCTTAAGGCACTGAGCTGCCTTCATTTCCTTCACCAAGAACATGAAATTAAGTGGTTGGAGTTTGTTATTATTGTTTTTTCCTGAATCGCAGATAATAAATGCAACTTTCCTTATCCTGCTATAGTAAATGAAGCCACATAATAAGTAAATCTGCCATAGGGTTATTCAACCACAGTCACTGAAGCAACCATTTAGGTCAGCTCATCAATTCCACAGCTACATCTTTCATATCTGTCCCCTTTTCTCCACTCATGTCACTTCTCTCCTAGCTCAGTCCCTCATCATCTTTCACCTAGGCTACTTGCAAAATCACCTTTTCATTGGACTGACTGCTTCCAACCTCTTCAAGGTGACAATCTCAATTTTTACTTCTTGAATTTGATATGTCATCCCCTACTTCTGGGCCTTTGCATAGGCCTGGGCCCTATGCTTGTGATACACTCTTCACTTCTTCCTCCTGAAACACCTAGCTTCCTTCAAGGCTTGGCTCAAGAATGATGGCCTATGGGCCTCCAGGATGAGTCTTGTGATCTGAATTCCCCTGCTTATGCTCTCTTCCTCCTAGGATTCCCAGGTAGAATGTTGGATCCTTGAAGGAGGACACTTTCATTTATCTTCTTATGCCTTATAGATAATTAAATTATTATTGTATTGTACAGATTTTGATACCTATTTTCAATTTAACAATAACCTGTTCTGGAATTTTTAAATATATATTAGGGCCCAGGGAATGGTAGAAACACTACTAACCTCATCAACATAACTATATTTCATCAAATCTTGCTCTGTTTTAAATGTAAGCAGGTCAGCCAAGCCAACTTTCCCAAAATGATAGCTCAATAAATTTCTGTCCTGTTGTGTAACTCTAGGAACATCATGGTACAGGGAAAGGATCTCTGGGTTTGGAATCACAGGACCTGGATTCCAATCTGAGCCCTGATACTATCTATATACTATATGCTACATACTGTACTAGTATGATTTTGAACAAGTCACTTTGCCTCAGTTTCCTCACCTGTCAAATGCAGAGGTTGGACCAGATGACCTCTAAGGTCCCTTCTAGCTCCTAAACTCCCTTCTGCCTCTATAACTATGCTCCTAATATGTGTATCTACAGTCTAGCCAATCTTTAACTGTGCATGCTAATAATGGTGATGTCGCTCATTCATTTTTCAATTGTGTCTGACTCTTCATGACCCCATTTTCTTGGCAAAGAAAATTGAATGGTTTGCCATTTCCTTCTCCGACTCATTTTACAGAGGAAGAAAATGGGGCAAAGAGTGTTAAGTGACTTGCCCAGGGTCACACAGTTAGTAAGTGTGCTACATTTGAGCTCAGGAAGATGAGTCTTCCTGACTCCAGGCCTGGCACTCTATCCACTACACCATGTAACTGCCCAATAATGGTAATAGATAACATTTATAAGATTCTTGAAGGTTTACTAAAAATTAATAGGGTGTCAGAGATACTTCAAATTCCATCAAAAAGACTCAGTTGTTGAAAATCCTGATCAGATTACCAGTACTGCTAACCAGATGTCAGGAAATCAAGTTTTGGTCACTTCTTTTCTGCCTACTCTCTGAAAGATATACTGTAATGGGAATGTAAATTTGTAAGATCTTCCCTGCCCCTAGGCTAAAGTGCACCTGGAGCCTGGGGTGGGAGGCTTGTTTTTCAGTAGAAACTTCTTGATTGGCCAGTGAGTCAATAAGGTTGTTACATTCTCTGAGCCAGGAGAAGGTTATATAAGTCCTGATGTGTAGTTTTGTTTTGGGGCTCACTTTGAGAAGTGTTCTGTGATTCGATATGGATTCTGGGAAGCCGTTGTCCAGAGCCCCCCGGCTTTGAAAAACCCAGATGTTGATTGGGTATGGATGTAATGGTTGGACAGTTTGGAAATCTGTCTACTTGATCTGTTTCTGTCTTGATAATTCTGTCTGTATATTCTGAAGTTTGGGGTGCTGACCTCTTTCCCCTGAACTAGGTAAACAATATATGTTTGACTGATTAAAGTAAGCTTGTTAACCCATTTTGAGTTGCTTTCCTTTATCAAAGCAGATCCAAGAACCTGTATTGGCAGACACCCTGGGGACGCTGGGGTGCTTGCTGCTACATATACTCATTGACATGGAGGTAGCAGGATCAGAACCACTAGCTTGGGTGACAAACAAACTAAAAAACAAACGTCTCCATAACTTAGAGTAGGCTGTAGAGTACAGAAAACACCATGACTTCTCTGCCTGGGAGAGAAGGCAAACAGAATGTAGTGTCTACATTCTAAACTGCTGCCAAAGGAAAGAGCTCTTACTAGCTAGCACTTCTGAGTTGGGGAAGGTTACTGTAGGGCCAATAGAGTTTTTGGTAGGTTTTTTTAGGAGTTCCCGTGATGGTAGCTTATAGCCCTAAAAAACATCTGCCAAACTTCTTTCTACAGTTCTAGAAGATGACAAATACAAAGAAATGTGAAACCAACAAGCTCCAGCTTCTACAAGGATTGTGATTTTGTCCCAAACAATCTTAGTATGCTCTAGATTTTACTATCCCTGCTTATAAGGATTCTCAAACTACAAGTTACCTGTCAAATAAAACCTGTATTCTAAGTGGTCAGCTTCTAAATTTAGAAAGTCTCATTAACCACCAGACAGCACCATTTTATGTTTGTTCTGTAGTTATATTAATTCAATAGAGAAAACTTTTACACATTAATGTATTTACTTTGTTGTAATTCAGTCATTTAGTAGTGTCTGACTCTTCATGTCCCCATTTGGAGTTTTCTTGGCAAAAAGAGACATATATGGCATCTTACCCCTTCCAAAGTGCCTAAAGGAACATCTATTCCAATCACTCACCCCCAAAAAATGCCCTCTCTCCAATACTCCTCACAAATGATCATCCAGTTTCTGCTTAAACATTTCCAGTAATAGAGAACTTAACTAGAGAGACAGACCACTCCATCTTATAGTATCTCCATAAGAAAAGGGTTGCTTTTTTAAACCTTTAAGATCATTCTTTTTAGAGCTGCTGAAGTAAATACAAAAATTTTGCAAATATTTTTCTTCATTGAATTCATATGATAGCTAAAGATGCAAGTTGTAATAGTAAGTAAAGCATTGGATTTGGAGTCAGTAAGGGAACAGTTTGAATTATGCTGCAGACATTTGAAAGCTGTGTGGCCCTGGGCAAATAACATAATTTCTCTGAGCTTCAGTTCCCTTATCTGTAAAGTCACTTGTCTCATACAGTTGGTACAAGGCTTACACAGAATGCATATAAAGTATTTTACAAACCTTACAACCTTTGTAAGTTTAAGCTATTATTATTATCTTTCTCAAAGCATTTCTCTATTAAATCTTTAAAATAATTCTTTTCAGAGTCTCTAAAATAAATACAAAAATAAGTGTGCAAATATTTTTCTCCATTGAATTCATACAACTACAGTATAGACAAAAATGTGCTTTTTAAACTTTAAAGCGCTGTGTAAATATAAGTGGATATTTTTGTTACTATTGTCTCCCCAGAAGTTCTACTCCAATACTGGGCACAGTGATCCTGAAATGTGAAACTGTTAGATCAGTCAGCAGAGCACAAGGTCTAATAAACTGTACTAGGTTGAAAAAACTTTGTATGTATAGCAGCAGTCTATCTGCTGTCCATGGACCAACCTATCTAAGTGCACCAAGCTTCAAAATCAGAAGCATCACTGGATAGTATAGTCTTTGGCCCAGATGATCCACAAAACAGATGAAATAAAAAATGGCCTTTAGTCTCATGGCCTCTTTATCACTTCGGCAGTGATTGTAGTAGACAGGGAAACAAAAAAAATAGAGGGTCCTAGAAATAATAGTTTTTAAGATCACTTAATATTAATGTAACTATTGGTACTTTAAATGAAGAGATAGCATAGCATAATGATTAGAATGCTAAATTTGGCATCAGAAAGGCCTGGTTTCTTACTCTACTTTTGATATTAACTAGCATGGTACAGGGGCAGCTAGGAGTGGATAGAGTGCCAGGGCCTTCAGGAAGACTTATCTTGCTGAGTTCAAATCTGGCTTCAGACACTTAGTAGCTATATGACCCTGGGAAAGTCACTTAACCCTGTTTGTCTCCGTTTCCTCATCTGTAAAAAATGAGCTGGAGAAAGAAATGGCAAGCCACTCCAGTATCTTTGCTAAGAAAACCCCCAAATGGGGCCACAAAGAATGGGACATGACTAGCATGATGCAGTAGAAAGAGCACGGGCTCTGGAGTTAGAGAACACGGCTACAAAATCTGAGCCCTGGTGCTAACAATAGGTGACCTTGGACTAGTTCCTTGACATCTCTGGGCCTTGGTTGCCTCATTGGTAAAATAAGGAGATTGGGTCTGATAGCCTCTGAGATTCCTTCAAATTCTAGATCTATAATCCTATAAAGCTGCTGAAATGGAATAAAAGTAAAAATGACTGTGATTATCACCATTTCCCAGGAAAATTTAAGCATAATAATGAGGCCAAAAGAGTCTCAAAACTTTCTTGGCCAACAAACAATTTCTTTGCCAAATGGAAAGACATTATAGCCTGGGTCACAATGACTTTGAGGATGTGTTTAACTACAAAAGATACAAAAGACTATGGAGCAAGACAACTGGAGATTATGAATAGCACTACTTCACAAAACTGTGAAAAGCACTAGAGGGTAAGATGAGTATGCAGAAAACTCGGCATCAGACACAACAAACATTTAAAGACTTGTGTGCAAGGTGCTGGGATTGGAGAAAGAAAATGCCGAGAGAGGTAGCTCATCCCAAGGGCATTTACAAAAGTAACTGGAAGAAGGACAAGTAGTCAGGAAATTGAAGAGATTTGCCAGCATTTCGCCAGTCTATTCCCATCATTGATGGCAGTGATAATATGACAGTTAGATTCTATAACCTTAGCATTTGAGAGGCCATATGAGGAATTTGAAATGATACTCAAGTAATGAAGCCAAGAAGACCAGCTGAAAAAGAAAAGGTATGATATAGTGAATAGTACACTAGATTTAGAATCAAGAGAACTCAGTTTGACTCTTGCCTTACCAACTTGCTAGCTATGTGACCCGGGGCAAGTCAACTAACTTCTCTGAACCTCACTTTCCTCACCTGTGAAATGGGCATAATATAAGTAACACCCTCACAGAATTATTGTGACTACCAAATGAGATAATATACACAGGGTACTTTGCAAATTTCAAGTGTTATATATGTATGAGTTATTGTTGCTGCTTCACCAAATACACAGAAGAATTCCAGTTTGGACATGACATATTTAAAAGGTAGTCAGGTATTTATTTACCTTACCTCAAAGAGGAGAAGATTGCAAAATAATTGGAAAAAATGCAGATAGAATTAAAAAGTAATTTTTTAAAGGCAAGCAGGCAGACATCAATTAATAGCTTGTATGCCTTTTTATTCTAAATTTAATATTCAAATACATGAATAAGAACTTACTTCCATTAGTCACAGTTTACTTATTCACAACATATTAACTTTAACAAGATAGTCACAAAAATATTATTTGTTTCCATGTTCTTTGCTGAACTCTCCAGCAAACTTTTCTGGAATCTATTGTCACTGATATTAACATAATTATAAATATATTGTTTTGATTCTGCTTTGTCCATGTCATGTCATATATTTTGACCTATTTCTTAGTATTCTTCATTTTTGTGTTTTTCTTATGCCATAACAACATTCCATTATATTCACAAACCACAACTTCTTCAGCCAATCTCCAACCATTGGCCTCACAGGATGACTGCAGACATTGGATATTAGAAATAATACTGCCATAAATATTTTGTATCGATAGGTTTTTTCCTGTCATTAGGATAGGACGTTGCATTGTTAGGGTGTCACCAAAGGAGTGAAATGACTGGACCAAAGAATAGAAGTATTCCACTATTTCAAGTCATATTTAATATTCCACCATTATAATAGTGTGCCTGCTTCTCCACAGTCTCATCAGCAATGACTTTTACTACTTTTAGAAATCTTTGTATTAGTTATTCAATTCCCAATGCTTTCATTAGAAGTATTAGAGTATTAGTTGAATTTGCCAAGTTGGCAAGTTATGGTAGTATCTGACTTGTTCTTATTTGCATTTTTCCAATATTCCTATGTTTTCATCTCTTGAAAACCTTTATTAAGGAAGGTCCTGAAGTTGAAGTTTTCTTTGCTAAAATATAAGACAGAGAAGGCAGGCTTTTGCAGATTATTTTCTACCATAAACTAAATCTTCATATTCATATAATTGAGAAATTGTGGTACAGTAGAAAAAGAATTGGCTTCTCAAGTTAAAGGATGTGGAGATAAATCTTGCTTCTGTCAATTACTACCTGCCTAACCTAGGGTAAGATGCTTAGCCTCTTTAATCTTCAATTTCCTCATCTGTAAAAATTGAAGGTAGGACCACCTGTTCTTTTTGGCATTCAAAGCCCTTCAAAATCTAGACCCCTCCTACCTTTCCAGTCTCTACACCTTACTTCTTCACATGCCCTTCAATCCAATGCAAAGCCTACCTGGCAGTTCCTCAAACAAGACACTCCATTTCTTGGCTCTGGGCATTTTCTCTGACTGTCTCCCATGCCTAGAATGTTTTCCCTCCTCTGCTCCAACCACTGACCCCTCCAACTTCCTTTAAGTCCCAACTAACTCCCTCTTTCTACAGAAAGCCTTTCCCAATCCCTCTTAATTCCAGGACCAGCATTCTGTTAATTATTTTCTATTTATCTTGTACATAGCTTGCTTTGTACATATTTGTTTGCATGTCATCTCACCCACTGGATTGTAAGCTTCTGGAGAGCAAGAACCGTCTTTGGTTTCTTTTTCTATCTCCAGTGTTCAGCACAGTGCCTGGCACATAGTAGGTACTAACTAAATATTGACTGATTGATTGATTTCTGTCCTCTAACTTCAGTTTGTCAATATCATTGACTTTAAAACTAGGTAGTCATGTCCCTCCCTTCTTTTTACATGAGGAGGAGTCTGGCTGGAAAACTTTACATATACTAGACTCCACAGCTTCCATTTGTTGGGTAACATTACTCATCAGATACGCTGTAAAGGAGAGTCATCCTTTGAGTATGGGTTGAACTATATTAATTGCTGCTTTTTCCCCTCTTTTTTTAATTGCTGTTCCAAAGGATGGTTTGCTATGTCTGGGAGTGAGGAGAAATATATTTGGAAATGGTGATATAAAATCAAAATATATCAAAGTATTTTTTTACAGTACATGATCACTCTAGGCATCATCTGACCTCTCAACTATGACTTCTCCATCTAGATAATCTGTCTTTATTAATGTAGCCTAAGATCTTGTCAGATAGTTGTTAAACTGTTGGGTCAGATTGAGCTTATGGTCCACTGAAACACCCTGTATACTTAAAATCCCCTTTATTTTTCATTCAATAACTAAAGTAGTACAATCTAACTTTCTTTACCAACAGCCCCTAGTGTTATATTAACTTTAAAAATATGCAAGCAAAAAAATAGACTCCACCCAGACCCCAACCCCTTACTTTTTTTCAAAACCACCCTTCTTGATTAGTCTCTGCCAAATCCTTTTTTTCAAATGCTAGTTTCTTCAAAGTGGGGAAAAAAATTAGCTATTGGCACATCTTTATCAGGCAAGCCTTTTCTTATGCAAATGATTGTCATCCTTCATTTCAAGAATGACTTTCCCCTAAGGCTTACAGGTACACAGATTATTGAGTACTGAAGCCTTTCCACCGAAGCTGTTCATAGAGCACTCATCACTGCCTTACCCTACAATACTGTGGGAAAATCCCACCCTTTTTCAATTATAAAAAAGAGAATTAAACAGTAGCACTGATTGCCACCCCTTATCAACTTGATACTTTGCTTCAGCTGAGCTAAAGGAGAGAGTATTAACCAGAAGCTACTCTGCAGGTAGGATCCTTAACTCATTATTACATATGGTTGGAAAGAGAAGTTGACAAAGGGGTGGCAATTAGTGCTACTGTTTAACTTCTCTTTCTAACCATATGTAATAATGAGTTAAGGATCCTACCTGCAGTGTAGCTTCTGGTTAATACTCTCTCCTCCAGCTCAGCTGAAGCAAAGTATCATGTTCACATAGTTACAGAATCTTAGAATTGAGAGAGATCACGTAGGCAAGCCACTCCAACTCATACTCAGAGAATGAATCCTTTCTAAAGCATCTCTAATAAGTAATCCTGCCAGATAAATAAAAGCATTGGAATCCAGGACCTTATACTCCTCAGTCATTTTAGAACCTCGCTTGTCCCATCCCCATGGAGAAAAACATAAAATTTACATTCCTACATGTCAAATAGGTTCATTTCCTCAATGAAACAAGTCATTCTCAGCTCACTATCAATGATCCTCCAAAAAGGCGATATGTTACCATAGAAAGAATAGGGGTGCCATACTCAGAGAATCTGAGTTCAAATCCTATCTCTGAATCTGTGATGTTGGGCTAGTCACTTTACCTCTCTAAGCCTCAGTTTCCTTGTATATTAAAATGAGGGGTTTGAATTAGCTAGTCTCTGAAGTACTTCCATATATAAATCTATGACAAACTTTGCTTCCTAAGGTATTATGTCAAATAGAGTACTCATTTCTTTCAGATTACTAATAGGCATGGGGGGGAGGGTTGTCTTTTAAACTCTACAAAAGCATTTTCTACCCAGAATGTAGATGACTAATAGGTATTGTTGTTGTTTGGTAGTTTCAGTCATGTCCAACTCTTTATGACCCCATTGGGTTGTTGTTGCTTTTTTGGCAGACACTGGAATGGTTTGTCATTTCATGCTCTAGCTTGTTTTACAGATGAGGAAACTGAGGCAGAGTTAAGTGACTTTCCCAAAGTCACACAGTTAGGGTCTGAGTTCAGATTTGAACTCAGACCATCCTGACTCCAGGCCCAGCACTCTACCCACTATGCCACCTAGCTGCCCTATTAATAGGTATAGGGAGGTCTTTTTAAAATCTTTTAAATTTAAAATTAATTTAATTTAAATAAAAAATTTAAAAATTTTCTACCTAAACCTTCCCCCACCTTGCATCTTCTACAATTCCAAATGCTTTTAACAAAGCTTATGGCCAGGCCAAGTCAATAAATATTTATTAAACAATGAATGAACCAGGTCTTGTGGGAATATAAAAGAAGGTGTTTTATCTATCCTCAAGGAGCTTGTTTATAGGCAAATAAGTAAAGAAGTCTTAAAATTTAATTAGGAAAAAATGACAGTGACATGAAACAATACAATGGTATGTAATCAAATACAATATTATATAATAGAGATAAGTGGTACAGGAATTTAGGGAGGGCAAAAAGAAATCCATGTTGTGGTCAGGAAAAGCTATGAGGAGAGATTTTCACTGGATCTTGAGGTGCTAGATTGGTATCAGGTCCAGAGGCCCAGACAGAAGGACCTGTAGTCCCTTAAAATAAAAAAGTTAACACCATGGAGCTTCCTCAGAATAAGAAATGATAGATCTGCCACTCTCCTGAAGGGTGGCCCATCATAATAAGAAGACTGCAGATTCTGCACTGTGCTATGCTATTTTCATCTGTGCTCAAATATGACACTTCACGGATGTGTCAACTCAGTTTTTGTAAATATTGATGGTGTGAAGACTTTGCTCACATTTGCCTAAAATATGAGAATTTGGTTCAGAGGGTAGACAAATTTTAAATGGAAATCCTACCTCTGCTGGCCTGGGAAATCATTTTACTATGCTAACTACTCCAAAACAGGAGCTTAGCTTTCTTTATTCTAAGTAGCTCATGGCCCAGTATGGCAGCATACTATTATGGAAAAAAATAATGGATTTGAAGTCAGGAGGAGGTTGGATCAGAAACCCAGCACAGAATTCATTAGCTGAGTAACCCTGGGCAGATTTCTCAGCATCTAAGTCTCAATTTCCTCATCTATAAATTGGAAATCAGTAACATTTATACAATCTACCTCACAGAATGGTTGTGAAGAAAATGTTTTTAAAGTACTATATAAAGTACTCTTCCATCTTCCCACAAAAAAAGGCTATTTCTTTTCCTGCCAGATCCCTTTTGACTTTGCAGAATCTGCAGTTATTCTATCCCAAAATCTTCTGATTTATTGGAGCTAAAAGAACAAATCCAAAGAAGGCCTTTAAAGAGAAGGTCAGTGGATACAGGACACAGGAAAGAAAAAGAAACCTCTAAAATCAAATACAAAATGCTCTGTTTGGGATTCAAAGCCCTTTATAACCTATCACAGCCCTGCCCCCACCACCTTTCCACTCTTATTAAACTTTATACTCTGCTACATATGCTTCAATCCAGTGACATTGGCCTCCTTGCTGTTCCTTGAACAAGACGTTCCATCTTTCAGCTCTGGGAATTTTCATTGAATATTTCCCATACCTGGATACCCTCCCTCCTCATCTTGGACTCCCAGGACCTAGCATAGTGCCCAGCACATGGTACATACTTAATAAAGGTCCCATTGATTTTATTGATGTACTGGTTTCCCAAGTTTCCTTCAAGTCTAAGCTAAAACCCCACCTTTGACAAGAAGCCTTTTCTCATTTTCCTTACTCCTTGTTCTGTTATTTCCAATTTATCCTGTGTATAGCTTATTGATGTTTAGTTATTTTATGTTGTCTCTCCCATTAAACTTGGAGATCTTTGAGAGTAGAGACTGTCTTTTGCCTCTATTTGTGTCCCCAGAGTTTAGTACAGTACCTGGTACATAGTAAGCACTTAAAAAATGTTTGTTGACTAGAAAAAAATTATGAAAGTATATATGCATTAATAGTTATCAAATAATATATATCCCAAACCAGTAGTTGCATAACACTACCTATGTTGGAAGCACAGATGCAACTAGCAAGCATCTTTAATGATTTATCAGGGCTTCCCAACTTAAATAATGCATGTATTGGCCACTTAGTTACTAATTCCTTTCCTCTTAAGCAGTCATCATCCATTTAGACCAAAGCCTCCAGCCTTGCTCTAACTACCAAACTCAGTTTTCTCTTCTACTTTCTTTTTCTGGCTTAGTCTTACAATGAATGTTTCTGAATGCCATTCCATCTCAAACTGGCCTATCCCCTTTGTCTCCATGGTACTGATTGCAAAACCATTTGTGCAATACTGACTCCATACCTTTATTACCACAGCTCAACTTACAACACCGTCTCACATTTATATAACACTTTTTACTCTTACACGAATTATCTCATTTTATCTTCATAATATCAACAGATCGCATTTTAAAACCTACATTTTATAGATTAGGACACTGTAATGGGAGACATAGTTCATTGTAATCTTGTATTGGTTTCATATTTTTATTGGTTTCACTTCAGAAGCCTAAAAAGGATAAATCTACTGCTGTGATTTTGCACTGTTGTCTAGTCTTTATACCATTAAGAAACTAGATATTGAAGTCTTCTTTAGCCTGTGGAGTTCAACCACGCCTTTCATTTGCTCATATTACCTTGACTACAAATTCTATGCTGTCAAGCATTGTATTCCTGCTTGTGCTTTTATTTTCATCTTATTGATTTAATCACCAATTGAGTTTTCCAAAATTTCCAAAATTCCAATATATTCTATATTATTCCACTGCCCGAGGAATAGGAAATTATGTTTGACCAGCTTCACCTGAGTCTTCTTTTCTCCAGCTTTTAACCAGGAGCCATTTCCTAACCAATCATACCAGCTTTTGATTATGCTAAACCCACTCAATGCAGGAACTGCAAAAACTTTCATTTCTCTTCTTCCTCCTTCAATTTCCCTACTCCCCCTTAGCTATCTCATTGCTCTGCACACCTTCATAATGAGTCACAGCAGCACAACAATATAGTAACCTTGTATTTGACAAGTGTAAAGACTTAAGATTTGGGAATAAAAATTCATTATTTGTTAAAAAAAAGTATTGGGAAAACTAGAAAGCAATGTGGCAGAAATGGGGCATAGACCAATATCTCACATCATTTACCAAGATAAGGTCAAAGTGGTAAATTACCTAGATATTAAAGTCAAGGGAAGGGAAAGTTTGTGGAGTTCAACAAGTAACAATAGCCATATTTCGCTAATTTATTAGTATTGGCTTTAAAAATAATTTGCTTTTTTAAAAAGGGTGATGGAAACTATGGGTCATAATTTAATAGCATGGCTATTAATTCCTGTGTTTAATTTACCCTTGCTCCCTTTCCTGGGTTTAATTTATCCTTGCTCCCTTTTCTCTCATAAGTTGACAGTAACTTCCAGCTTCACTGTTCTTGATTGTAATGTCCTCTCTTATTTGGTTTACTATATTCTTTATTCACTGTGTTCCTTACCTGATACTAAACAAAACTACACATATTTATATAGCCTTTTAAAGTGATACCTCATTTTACATACATTATCTCATCTGATTCATACAACATCCTGGTGGAATACACAGCATGAATAGCATTGTCCTCCTTTTACACATCACTAAACCTCCAAGAATGTAAGGTCACATAGCTAATAATCAATGAGACCACACCAACACTCCATCTTCAGATTTCTATACACTTATTAGGCTTATTTAGTCTGAGATTCTCGACAAACTAGTCAAATTATAAGAAACCCAAAGTTGAAGGTCCAAACTCCACAAATTTCAATCAACTTTGTTCAGTGCCAAAGTCAATGTCAGCCCTTGGTCAAGTGATCACATTACAACTATGCACCAAGAGTAAGGTGAAAGAACATGCATGATCAATCAGAAAACAATAATCTGTTAAATATCTAACATGTACCAGGGACTATGTTTAAGCACTGAGGATACAAAGAAAGGAAAAAAGTAAAAGCCCCTGATTAAAAAAATTCACAGTCTGATGGGGAAGACAATTTTCAGGCAACCATGCATAAACAAGACATATCCAGGACATCTTGAAGACGGTCTTTGATGGAAGATATTGGAATCAAGGCAGACCAAGAAAGGCTTCTTAGAGAAGGTGGAATTTTAGCAGGGACCTAAAGAGAGCCAAAAAGGTTGGGAGACAGAGATGAGGAAGGAGGGTATTCCAGACATGGGGGACGGTCAGTGAAAATGCATGGAGCTGGCAGATAAAGTGTTTTATGTGGGGAATAGCAAAAAGGCTATTGGATTGCAGCATACGATGGGGAGGAGAAGAGAAAAGACGTTGTAAGAAGACTGATAGGAAGGAGCCCATTTATGGAGGAATTTAAAGGTCAAAAATTTGGCAGATAGGTGACACGATGAATAGAGTGCTGGTTCTAGAGTCAGCAAGACCTGGGTTCAAATACAGCCTCAAACACTTACTAGCTGTGTGACCCTGGTCAAGTTTCTTAACCTGTTTGCCTCAGTTTCCTCAACTGCAAAATGGGAATAATACAGCACCTACCTCAGAGAGCTTGTTGTGAGGGTTAAGTTATCACAGTCTCTAGCACATAGTTGGCACCACATAAATGCTTATTTCCTTCCCTTAATCCTGCAGGTGATAAAAAGTCACTAGAGTTTATTGAATAAGGATACTTTGACAGCTGTGGAGAGGATGAATTAGAGTAGGGAGAGACTTAAGGGAAGATGAACAATTAGAAGGTTATTACAGCACTTCAGGTGTAAGGGGGAGGGGGGAGTCAAGATCAGATAGATGGCAGTGTCAATCAGAGGAGACTGACAGGAGATGTTATGAAGGTAGTAATGATAGGACTTTACAACATTTAGGATAGATGTTGGGGGAAGGGGAGTGAGAGATAGTGAGGAGTTGAGGATGGTGATACCTAGATTGAGAAGCTGAGTGATTGGGGAAATGGTGGCATGTACATTCAACAATGACAAGAAAATTAGGAAGAGGGGAGAGCTTAGCGGGAAATATGAGTTCACTCTTGGACATGCTGAGCTTAAGATTTCTACTGGACATCCAGTTTAAGATGTAGGGAATTAGAACTATAGGACTAGAGATCAGGAGAAAGATTAGGACTAGATAAGTAGATCTAGGAATGATTAGCATAGAAATGATCATTGAATCCATGAGAGCTGAAACAAAATAGTAAAAAGGGAGAAGAGGGCCACAGATAGTGACTTAGGGGATACCCACACCCAGTGACAATGAGCTGAAAGGAGAAATAGCAAGGGAGGCTCAGAAGGAGCAGTCAAACATGTAGAAGGAGATCCAGGATAAAGTACTGTCATGAAAACTAAGAGAGTATCAAGGAGAAAAGGGTGACTGACAATGTCAATGACTACAGAGAGATCAAGAAGGATGAGAGTTAAGAGATGGCAGTTAAGAGATCTTTGATAATGTTGAAGAGAGAAGTTCCAGTGAAGGATGAGATTAGAAGCCAGACTGCAGAAAGCTAAGAGAATGAGAGGAAAGGAAGTGGGGGTACCTATTGTATACAACCTTATCAAAGAAGTTATCCATGAAAAGAAGGAGAAATATGAAATGATAGTTAGCAGGGATGGACAAATCAATTGAGGAGTTTTTGAGGATAGAGGGGACATGAGCATGTTTGTAGGCAGTAATGAAGCAGCCTATAGAGAGGGAGGTATTGAAAATTAGTAAGAAACCAAGAAGGAGGAGGGGGCAATCTGCTGAAGAAGGCAAGATAGAATGGAATCACTTGTGCATGTAGAGGGTCAGCCTCAGTAACCTTCTGGCTACCTTCTAGTACAGTGTATCATCATGGCTAGAAAAACAACTGTAAACACACTAAAATGATATAATCTTCCCACATATCTTGTCAATTAAAAATTAAGAAAATGAAGACAATAGATTTAAAACTAGTTAGTAGCAGAACAAGGAAAGTAGTTTTCCTGAACCTTGATTCCTGATTGACCTTTCTTTTTCTGGTCCTTTTTTCTGAATCTTGGCACCAGATTTAGTTAATCTACTCTTCCCTCAGTACAGACTGTGTTCTCACCTATAAGCCTGCTGAAGTTGTAGTGACTAATTCATCATCACAACAACCCCTGCAGGGCCATTGCCCTGACCTTCATTCACTTCTATCAATCTGTTTCCTGTAGCAGTCACCAATAACAGGAAAAAAGTTAAGGTTTGAGAAGCTGAAAATATATGTGTGTGTAAATGCACATTTGTATATATGTACATGCAGATATATAACATATCTGGATTTTTACTGAATATGCTTTCTCTTTCATGTGACTAACCTTGGAGGAGCAATTTTAGTAGGGAAGCTGAAAGACTGGACTATTTTCTAGATATGATTAAAATGAAAGCTGGAGAGGAGAGATTAAAGATTAGGCACATGATAATTGGGATTTTGGGGGTTATTTTTGTTGTTCACGTATTTTTTTAATGATCTTGATAAACTCAAATTAAACACAGCTGCTTGTTGAGATTTACCACAGATTTCCACAACTAAAGTACATCTGGGAGCTGATAGGCAATCCTCATTTGTTTTTCTATTCATTTCAGTCCAGCCCAGCCTACTCTGATACCTTGCACTAGTGAGTGACTGTCTCTTCACCATAAATGACTGGGGGAAGGGGACAGATGGGCATCCAAAGATGTCCAGAGCAAGATGCCTGCTTAATCAGAGCTAGAATAAAATGTGTATGTTACAGCAATAGGCAGGGGATAGGTCTGGTCCTGTTACACTGAAAGACCATCAGCTCATCTGTTTTTGTCCTGCAAATTAATTGACCTGTCACTCTAATTCATCACAAGCATCCTAAAATAGGCTTGCTTCTCTGAATCCCCACTGCCCATATCTCCACTGCCATCACCTCTCAAAGTGGGAGATTCTGTTTCCTGTCATTTATTTTCATTATGCATTCTCTAAACCCTAAAAAAAGAAAAAGACACCCAATACAAGCAGCCAATGACACCCCCCACCCAAAAAAATTCTTGGAACAGCAAAGCCTACTTTCCATAATAAGAGGTTTCCCTCATCACCATTACAATAAATCCACAAGTATATAGGAGATAGAGACAGAGATAGAATAGTGTTAACCTCTTCAACAGGGCATTCAGCAATTCCCAAAGGCAAAAGGTTGTAGCTGCCTTTTCCTGTTCTTCCAAACTCCATTCCCTCTGCTTCCCAAACACACACACACACACACACACACACACACACACACACACACACAC
>NW_027186540.1:7835672-7901033 GCF_028583685.1 Petaurus breviceps papuanus | reverse complement strand
ACACACACACACACACACACACACACACACACACA
This sequence comes from Petaurus breviceps papuanus, assembly GCF_028583685.1. Taxonomy (NCBI): domain Eukaryota; kingdom Metazoa; phylum Chordata; class Mammalia; order Diprotodontia; family Petauridae; genus Petaurus; species Petaurus breviceps. Next base: position 7,900,998 of record NW_027186540.1, on the reverse strand, counting down.
CACACACACACTTCTCTATTCACCTTCCACATTTATCAGAATCCCAATAAACACCGAAGATCTACTTAAGCAAGTCTGCTTAGCTTGTAGGAGGAGGCGTGGTGAGGAGGAGTAGGAAAGGGAGAGTGAGTGGTGGGAACAGGAGGCAAAGGCAGGGGTTCTCTGCATTCAAGGCTTGAGAGAGAACTAAGAGAAGCTGGTACCCCAAATCCCACTAGTAGAGGGATTCCCCTATAACCTCCAATACAAAATTCTCTCCTTCAATCCATGGTCCCCAACATGCGCGTGCACATTTGAAAAATCATTACACCACACACACACACACACACACACACACTCACTCACTCACTCACACACACACACACACACACACACACACACACACACACACACACAAACATTAGTGTTTTTATAAGCCACTCTCCCAATGGCCAGCCTGGAGGACGAGTTTGACCCAACAACGGACAAAACCCCGGATCTTAGAAGGCAGGAACAGAGGGGTGGAAACAAGCCAGGGAAAACACACACATATAAACACATACACACACTCACACACTCCAGGTAAAGGACGCGCTAAGCGTCGAAGGCAGGCGCTTCTCACCTCTTGGCAAGGAGGTAACGGGAGACTGGAGGCGGCGGCTAGGTCCACAGCCCAAGCTGCCCGGCAGCCGGCGGCGAGCGCCCAGCAGCAGAGCCAAGCGGAGCTCCAGCGCGGCGAGCTCCCGCGCTTGGACTCCCGGGCAGGCAGCCCCCGGCTTCTCCTGAGCGCCGCACTCCTGTGCAACCGCTGCATCTCTAGCTCCGGGCTGGGAGCAAGAGGAGAGACAGGAAACCTCCAGAGAGGGTGGAGGATCCAGATGTCTCGAGCCGCGCAGCAGCGGTTCTGCCCGCCGGCAGGGAGCGGAGCGGAGCGGGCGAGCCGGCGAGCCCTTTAGTCGTCTCCCCTCTCAGCTGTGCGCACCCCACCTGGCCTCGGCTAGCTACTGCTGTTTTTGCTCCAGCCGCTGCCGCTTCCCCGAGGACTGCCAGGCTGACAGCACGGGTCGCCTCCGTCACGCAGCGGAGGGAGGGTTCAGGGGAGAGAGGGAGGGAGGGAGGGAGAGAGCTAGAATGAGAAAGAAGGAGGGAGGGAAGGGAAGGAAAGGGCCCTGCGCTGGCGCCGCGCGGAGCTGGCACAGGAGGCGGGGAAGGTTGGCGGAGATGGCTTCGAGAGCTGTCTTTTAGAGAAGGTGCTGAGCTGAGAGAGGGGAGCAGGTGGTGTGGGAACTGGGGGGCCGAAAAGTAGCAGTCAACCGCAGCCTCCCTGCCCAGCTGAGCTTTGGTTCCAAGAAAGGATGCGGGGCCTCCTAATGCAAGATAGTGTTCCCTGGGGTTGCCAGGGAACGGGATGGCAAGGGCGTGGGGGAAGCCCAGTTGGGTGGTGCCCCCGCGGTGGCCTCTCAGCCACAGGGAGCAACCGCCTCCCTGCGGAGGTAAAGCACCAGGGGCAAAACCTCCAGAAGACAAGCTATTTCAGAAACCTTTTTCCCCCAAGATAACTATTCTATTAAAAAAAAAAAATCTAAGCTAGCTAGACAAAGCCCGATTTCTAGTTAAATAGTTGAAATTAAGAAGGCTGAACTGGGTGGGCCAAAATCAGATAGAATGGCCTCACCTCAAGAAGCACTCCACTATCAGACAACTTTGATATCTGAAAAGAAAATTCGCCCTGTAATTTGAGATCTAACATGGGGGAGGGGGAGGTGATCTAGGCAAAATGCAGGCAGGCCCCAGAGGTGTATCCAGCACAGTATCAACATACTCAAATAAAACTATTGAATGTCATATTCATGACATGTGCCATGTTTATTAATAAAAATTTTATAATTAATAAAAATGTTATATAAAGAAGACAGCATGCTAAAAAAAACTGGATGGAACACTTCCCCTTTAAAAAAAATTTTTAAGTCATCTTCCTATATAACAACTCAATGAAAGGACTGCCCTATTGAGGAAAAGTTGTAGTAATCTCAAGCATACCCTTTCATATTTTGATTTCACCTATAAATTAAATTTTATTTGTTTTCAAAAACAAGAGTATGGACTTGCCTTCTGTCAGAGATAGGGAATCCCAAGAAAACTCTAAGAGCCTCCTGTATAATTTTATAATCTAATAAAATAATTTTGTCCCTAAGACCAAGCTTACAGTTTTAAAAGGTAGATTATCCAGTGACTTTCATCCATTCAATAGCTTATCCAAATAGTTTATCAGAAATTCCCAGTGGGTTTTGGTTTTGTTGTCATTGTTGTCTGTTCGTTTTGTCAGCTCCATGGGGACTTGTTTTGTGCACAACTAAGTTTCTGGATCCTTCACTTCATTGTAGCTTAGCAGTTAAAACAGAAAGGTCAGACTTAAAACAGTGACTGAGCCTACTGGATCCCAAATTCCCAGAAGGAAAAGAAAAATGTGTCAACACCAATAGCACAAGTATATAAGAGGATCTTGAAGCATAGGTGATAAGCTAAATTTAAGACCTCAGTGAAAGAAAATCAATCTCCCAAAGGAAAAAAAAAAAGATACTGGAATACATTAGAAGTCTGATATGCAAGGGCTGGGATATCATCAATTAATCATGAAACATTTTTAAAGGATCCACTCTGTGCTAGGCACTAGCACTCTGGCATGAAATGCACTCTGGCCTCAAAGAGCTGGATTTGAAATACAGATTTAAAACAAAGTAGTTAGTGAGAGAGGACAGTAGTAGTTGGTGGTTGGAGGGATCAGATTCACACCTGATCAGAAGAGATTTTATGTAACAGGTGGTACTTGAGCTCAGTCAGGAAGGGAGGGAAGAAGAAAGGGAGGAGAAGAGGGAGGGAAGTAATGATAGGATTCTAGTAGGAAGAGGTGATGAAAGAGTGCCTTCGAGAGAGACATGAGTGATAGCCAGTACAAAGGCACAGAGATAGGAGATGGAGTTTCATGTGTGAGAAATATCAAGAAAGTCGGTTTGGCTAGATAAAGGCATAAAAAACAAAAGCGGGAAAAGGCATAATAGACAATAAAATTGGAAAAGTAGGTTGGGGTCAGATTGTGCAGGACTCTAAAAGTCATACTGAAGAATCTAGTCCTACCATTGCTTCAATTAGGATCATTTAGGTCCTATTAGACTGTAGTGTGTCTTTTGTTCACCAAATGGTATAAATAATGGGGGAAAAACAAAAGGGATGAAACATAGACTTTGTGGGAAAAGGTTGCTTCAAAAAAAAAGTTGCCTAAGAAAGAGAAGTGTATCTTCAAGTATAGAACAGGTGTTTTATTTTGTGGAGGAACTGATGCTCACTTCATGTCCCAGCGGTGTGAAGCAAAAGAAATATTTTCAGATGGAGATGAAGAATAACTTTATATTCAAGATGATACACATTTAAATGGGCTAACAGAGGGTTTGGAAATCTTCAGGAAAAGAACTGACTCTAGATCTCTTTGCACTACTATCTTAAAATGTAAAAAAAAAAAAAAAACCTTGATTCTTTAGGGAAAAAATCATTCTATAAATATGAGTTGTTATTGGTCTCCTCCTCAGAGAGTACAGACATTATTCTGCCATAATTCAGGGGACTAGACCCAGTGATTTTTCAAGGTCCTTTCTCTCACAGTAATTGTAAAGCCTAGAATCAATCAATCAACCAATCCACAAGCCTTTGTTAAGCACCTGCTATGTACCAAACATTGGGGATACAAAATAGATATGAACCAGAGCTGCTCTCATATCCTATCAATGGTGAGAATATGCAAATATTTAAATAGAGGGAGAGAAAAATAAATACAAAGTAGTTTGAAGGGCATTAGCAGTTGGAGGAATGAGGAAAGATATCATGAAAGCAAGTACAAGGAACCAAAAATAAAAAGACTAGTAGTGATCCTAAAGTTGTTTCTCTGAAAAAAACAGTCAATGTGCTTCTCAAAACAGATAATATCAATTCAATATTGTCCTATGAAATACACTGTTCTAAGACTGCTCCTATCATAAAAGACTTGTTTGGGAAAATATAGGCAATATTTACCCATCTGTTAACTAATATTGACATTACATGAGTCATGAGTAACATGAAAATTTAATTGTTAGAAAAGGCAAAACTTTGGAACAATGTAGTCACTTTCCAGTTTTTTTATCTGCCTTTTTAAAAAAAATTATTACACTTTAAGTAATTACCAGAGTAATTTGCATGTGCTGATACTTTTGTTTTTAATTATCAAGTATTTCCTTTCCTTAAATATCTCAAATCAGAACAGAAGAGTCCATTTTTTAAAAGGTTTTTTAAAAAAGTTAACTTTCTATCATTTAAGTGTCTGAAAGATAGTGGTATCTAACTCAAATAGAAACAGGGTCACTACATCATACATTAGGATCTATGTTGACTGAGTTTTAAAATGTAAAATTATCTATGTTTTATTGTATTTTTGTTTATTTTGTAAAGCATTTCCCAATTACATTTTAATCTGGTTCTCGCTGAATTCACAAGTATCATTGGCTTCATGCATCTGTGCTTCTGACACAAAGAATATGGATCCCTTAGGATAATATATATATATATATATACATGTATGTGTGTATGTATATATATGCAAATATACGTATACATATTTACCATATTTATGGTTATTTTTTTGTTGCATCTAAATCTTTGTGACCTCATTTGGGGTAAAGATAACTGGAATGGTTTGCCATTTCTTTCTCCAGATAAATTTACAGGTAAAGAAAATGAGGTAAATAGGGTTAAGTGACTTACCCAGGGTCACACAGTTAGTAAGTGTCTGAGGTCTAATTTGAACTCAGGAAGATGAATCTTCCTTACTCCAGGCCTGGCACTCTCTATTTCTATGAACTCATCAACTATTAACAAAGAAAACCTCCCAACACCACCAAGTATTATCTCAATTTGGCAGGTGGATAAGCCAAGTTTAAAAGCTAAATGTCTTCAATAATTCAACATTTACTTAGCACCTAGTATGTACTAGGCAATTATGCTAGATTTTAGAGAGCCAAAGACAAAAATCAAACAGTACCTGCCCTCAATAGGCTTTCTTTCTGCTTTCCTTACAAGTCACCAGTGTAGTATGTGAGAAGAGCAACGGATTTGGAGTCAGATATCTAGATTCAAAACCCACCTCTGTCACTAACTGTTTTTGTTGCTGTTTGTCCTTTGTTTTTGAAGAGGACCAATGGCATGACAGGGTGATGACTTGCTCATGAATTGGATTTAAGTGTCACAAAGTTGAACAAAGTCTACAGTCTTATTCTCTCATCCAGGGTCATTGAAGTCTAACAGCAGGACAAAAGCCAGGGCAACTGGTGATTGCCTGAGATTCAGTGGATGATCTTGGCATCTTCAATGTCTGATCAAGTTCTAAGGGTTCCAAGCACCTGCTGCCTTCATGGCCATTGGAACAAATTGTTCTCATCTGCCCATTACCAGAAAAGTCTTTTTTTAATCAATTTTTTTTTTGCTTTTTGGAGGGCAATTGGGGTTAAGTGACTTGCCCAAGGTCACACGGCTAGTTTGTGTGTCTGTGTGTGTGTTAAGTGTCTGAGGCCGGATTTGAACTCAGGTCCTCCTGACTCCAGGGCCAGTGCTCTATTCACTGCACCACCTAGCCGCCCCCAGAAAAGTCTCCACATGTTTGGGGTAGACACCCCCCTAACTCATCAGTGAGTTTGAAACCTGTAAGTTACCCTCACAGCCCACAGCCCATCTGCCAAGCCTGTTTTACCAGGGTGTGGCTGTTGCACGTGCTATGGCTTCTTGGAGTTATAGGTGAGAGTTGGGTGAAAGGTGGACCCCAAGAGTGGATGAGCAGCCCTGAGATGTGCTCAGCAAGCCCTCACACCAGAGGCACTAGTCTTCCCTGAACACCCCATATTCTCCTACTGCCACTAATTACTTGTGTAACCTTAGGCAAGTCAATTAACCTCTCTAGGCCTTAATTCCCAATCTAGAAAATGAAGGGGTTGGACTAGATACCTTCCAATATCTCTCCAGTTCTATATCTATGATGCTATAATTCTATGAAATGGGCAATTCAAAGAAGTTAGAGAATACTTGCAGCTAGGAACAGGAAAGGTTTCACAGAGGAAGTGGGACCTGAGCTGAGCTTCAAGGGAAGATTTTTTATATCAACTTTAAGCACTAGATGTCAATACATCAAGGACTTGCTATTTTGTTCATGTAGGAACTTTTCTCACTAATGAAGATTCCAGTCCCCTCATATTCTGTGGTCTTAGAGCTACCAGGGTTCAGCTACCTGTGGTCATACTGCTTGTGTCAGAAACAGAATCTGAATCCAGATTCCTGGTTCCAAGACTAGCAGCATTCTATCTGTTCTGCCATGGTGTTTCTTATACCATAAACAAAGTTGTTACATAGTATTAAAACAGTATTGGATGTTAGCAAAATTTTCAAGTTTAAAATACTTGATATTTCTAAACTGCCCTTTGGAAATAGATAATAATAACATTTCCCACCTATTTCGTTAGTTCTGGATTCTGCTTCTGTCATGTCAAACTGACTCCTAATTAGAGTGTTATTTAAAGGTACCCATATGCTGTCATCCCTCTGGGAAACACAAAAGGTCACTTGTTTGGTGTTCTTTTTTTCCTCCTGAGAAGAGAATTGCTCGGCTCAACCTAATAACCATGTTGCAACTGTAATTTTTAGTGAATCCTGTAGTATGGTGATTTTGAAAATAGATTTGGACACCGCTTAGTTTGTAATATTTGTATTCTCTGCCTGATAATGGCTCTATCGTATCATTTTCCTACATGTTGGATGTATTCTAATGAGCTATTGTCACTACATCTGAGAAATACAAGTCATATCTTCCCATTTTCCAACTTTCATCACCTTACAAGAATACCAATTATGTTCATTGTGATGTCAAAAACATCCTCCATTTTTGGCTTGGGAAAAGTGGATCATGGATTTTTAATACTATATACTGTCATTGATACTTTCTAAAATGTAACCATAGTGTGACTGGGATTTAATTATTTTCCCCTTATTCATATTTAAATAATGTGCCCCTTTCTATCATATTCTCAAGCATCCCCCAAATTAAGAAATTCATCCTAAAAGCATCCTTTGCTAACACTGTACTTGTGAAAGGTATGCAATGAAAAAAACTGCTTGGCAGGAACTAAATCTTTGCTTTCAAAATGAGCCAAGAGAGCTTTCCAGAGGGTACAGTGGTTATCACTAGCCTATTCAATTAATTCAACTTAAATGGAGCAGGTATGCCACATATTTTAAATTGCTATTTTTTTACACTTTAAGTTACAAAGAAGGTACCAACCTGAATGGGTAAAGGAAATTTCCTTACTCAGGAGTTTACACCAATCAGATCACATATCCAGTCACTAAACCTAAATCTTAAATCTAGGGATTTAAGACTTACTTTCAGACATGGGGTGGGAACTGAGATGAGTGTCTTTCTCTTCCTCAAACACTCAGTTTCATTAAACTAAGAGATGTACAACAGCTGCTTTACCTTTCATAGGAGAAAGAGCCACATGGATTCCTTTTAACCAGTATTGGACTTGGAGATTATTCACTCAGAAAACCCTGGACATAAGCACCCTTAAATTGTTTACACATTCCATGGCCCTCTACTTCACTCTATACCCTGTCCACAGCTGACTTTTTATTCATTCATTTTATACCATATTATAGATTGAATGATTCCACTTTGACCATTATCCTATCACAAATTATACAATTTGTTTTGATACCCAAATTACTTTGTGGTCTTGTCTGTTTAAATGTTCCCTCCAACACTGCATATCATAATTCCTCCATGATACATATCCTATACAACTCTTATCCTCCAATAATAAACTTGTACTCAAGCTGTTTGCCTGTAGCCCCTTGTCTGATCTTACCAAGTGACCAGCTCATCTTCTCTTTAGAGCATAAACTGCTTTTGTGTTTCTAACATTTACTATAGTGTCTGGCACAAAGTAAGTACTTAAATGTTTGTTGGCTGATTGACATTTCTTGTATTTTTTTTGGAAGGATGAAAGCAGGGCAATTGAGGTTAAGTGACTTGCCCAAGGTCACACAGTTAGCATGTGTCAAGGCTGGATTTGAACTTGGGTCCTCCTGACTCCAGGGCTGGTGCTCTATTCACTGTGACACCTAGTTGCCCCTGATTGACATTACTTCATGAGATATCAATGACAAATGAGGCTTCTTAACCTATCATACAAGGACTACCAAAGAAATAGTTTTACAGGTATCATTTTCTCTACTAGTCATAAAATATGTCCCCTATTTGCCCCCACTGTCCTGGCTTAGAATTCTACTCCTGCCACATAGTCCCCTCTAACACCACTCCACATTTATCTCATATTATTTACTACCACTCAAATTCCAATAGTGACTTAGGAAAAAGCTTTGACAATGCCAAAAAGACCAGGAATTTGTACATCCTGAATAGCCCTTATGCTATCATCTGAGGCATCTGAAATGATGCCCAGGATATTTGAACAAATGCTGCCATAGGGCTATAACCCTCACCAAAGCTTTGTCAGGTCACCTCCTTCATAGATTTTTATTTGTAACCCCTCTGATGAGCCCATTGGTTACCAGGTGATTTAAAGCCAAGTGAGCTGGGCAATTGCAAATTACAAAATACATAATGCATTAAGAACTGGCAACCAATTGGCATTCCCATTTAGAATACAGAAATATGTATTTCATTCCTGGCCACATATTTTTCTTTGATTCTTAATATTTTGGTGTTTAAAAATTACATTCCTTTCATTCTGAGAGTCCAAATTTTAAAACTCTTTTCTCTCTTATGACATTTTCTAATGCTTAAAACTTTTAATAGAGTAACCAAATATATTGGAAGCACTCATTATTTTGATCATGCTGGATCATCACCAAGATATTTGCAGAGCTGATAGTTAATTGTTTGATCATCTAAAAATGAGCTTGATGCAAAACAGACCCTCAGTGGGATGGTATGTGTTTAATTTTGCTTGTACTGTAGTCCATAATTAGTCACCAAAGGCTGTTGAAAATGTATCCACAACCACTGCAACAAAAAGATCGTAACCATTCTAATTTACATTCACTTTTTTTCATTGCTCTCAACATAAATAACATTATATTTAACAAATACACGTGAAAGTTACTGCTGCCATTCAGGCTTGTAAATCAGATACAATAACTTTAATGTTAAAATTTTGATTATACAACTGGGAGGATGAAATTTTCTTATATTTTGTCATTAGAAAAGCACACATTTACTTAAGAGTCATGGTTTCAATAATGCAAATATGCTGTCTCAAATTATATAACCTGGGGTGGCTAGCTGGTGCAGTGAATAGAGCACCAGCCCTGGAGTCAGGACAACCTGAGTTCAAATCTGGACTCAGACACTTGACACAATTACTAGCCATGTGACTTTGGGAAAGTCACTTAACCCCAATTGCCCTCCAAAAAAAAAGGCAAAAAAATGTATATAATATATATTAAATCTTCCACCTGTTTCTGCATCTACTGAAGTTCATGATTTTTTAGCCAACTTTCCAGTTATGAGTTTTAACCTTCTGGTGATAAGAGAAAAGTACATAAAAGATTTTTTTTAATATTGCAAAGGACTACTTTTTTCCTGAACAACACTTAATAGAAGAATGCTTTGAATAATTTCAAGTACAACCATGTATGTGGCACACTCTCAGATCTCTGCATCTACCCCTTATGCATGAACCTCTTTGTAGTCCTGTATTTCTCAATGCTTTTAGAATATCTCCAATTCAATGTCCTAACAGCACCTGAAATTGAACCATCATAAAAAAACTTTTGACATTTGAAATATCCTCTGCTTTCTGTCATATAGTATCTGTTCCCCTCCCTTCAAAACTTTAAGAAGTTAAAGCTTTTGCAAATACTGAGAAAACTGGAAAATAGTCTGACAGAAATTGGACTTAGACCAACATCTTACACCATATTCCATAATGAATTCAAAATGGATACATGACATGAATATTAAAGATCATATCATATAAAAAGTTAGAAGCAGATATATCTTTCCTAATTATAGATAAAAATGATTTTAACTAAATAAGGAATCTAGACAATGACAAAAGAAAAATAGAATATTTTGATTACATGCAATTAAAAAACTTTTGCACAGACAAAATTAATGTGTCTAGGATAAGAAGAGAAATGGTCAACTGGGGGAAAAAGTCTTTGACAAAAGTTTGGTGTCCAAGATATATATATACTACACACATACACACACATATACATACATACATACATACATACATACATACATATACACAAGTATACATGATTAACTGAAAGTCATTCACCAATAGATATGTGGTCAAAGGATATGAACAAACAATTCTCAAAAGAATTCCCAACTATTAATAACTATATGAAGGAAAATTGTTAATAAGAGAAATGCCTTAAATAAGGAAGTTTGGAAGAGGGAAGAGTTTGGAAGGAGTATGTGTTCAATGAAAGGGACCATGATATAGTGGGACAAGCCCTGGATTTAGACTCATAAGACCTGGCTCTCTATGTAACCTTAGGCATAGAATCAAAGTCTCAGAGAGTTTGAGAGTTGGAAAGGACCTAGTCCAATCTGTACATGAAAGAAACCCCCACTATTATGTCTGCAATAGTGGTTGTCCAGCCACTGTTTAAAGGTTTCTTAGAAGTGGAAATCTATCATCTTTCAAGTTAATGCGTTCCACTTTTGGACAGCTCTAACTTTTAACAACTTTTTTTCCTGACATCAAACCTAAATTTGTCTCTTTGAAAGTTTCACTTACCACTACTAGTTCTGCCTTTTTGGGACCGAACAGTACAAATCTAATCCTTCTTCTTCGTGATAGCTCATGGTAACTCTACTTGAAGACAACTAGCATGTTGTCTGAGGTTTCTCTTCTCTGGGTTAAATATGCCCATTCCCTCAACCAATCCTCATATTTCTGGGCTCAGTTTCTTTTTCTGTAAAATTATGGGTTGTACTAGATTATTTTTAAGGTCCCTTTCTGCCTTAAATCCTGTGAAATATTGATTGGTTGAGTCTTATTATTTACTCGCCAGGTATTCCCAGGATAGGTACAACCAAAACAGGGTTAAATAAGTGAAGCTCCATACTGTAGCATCTGTAGCATCATGCAAAGAGCTCTTTCCCAGGACATAGGCAACCTGGAGAACTGTCTTGACTCTGACTCTAGCACTATGACCTCAATCAAGTCACAACCTCTACAGATCCCAGTCTCCTTGTCTGTAAAATGAAATTGAGCTAAGATTTCCCTCCAGCTCTGATTTTTTAATTTAATTCTACTATTAACTTGAGATTTTGAATATTTCCTAAAAACTATTCATATAAATGCAGGGGATTTGTGAACAGAATTATCCAAACTGATTATATTCACTTTCTAATTATAAAAGTTGTCACTTAGTCTTGGCCTAAGAGTCTAAAAGCACAAAAATGAACTTAATGGCAAGAAGTCCGGTCTATGCCCTGAATATATATCCATTTTTTTTCTTTGAGTTCATACAGTTCCATTTCATTTACTCTGTGAATGCCTTAGGGAAGAACCATGTCTGTTTCTTTGTTTTTGACAAAATCAAAAACTATTTAGGTGAAAGAATAATAAAACAACATAAAGACACAAAAAGCACAGTGCCTAGACATAGTACTTAATAAATGCTAGTTGATTGATTGATGAAACTTGTACATCAATAGAGGGAAAATAATTGCTTAATCCAGCTTTCTGCAATGAACAAATACTCTGGAGGCTCATTCTTTTTAGTCTCGAAGGCTTTTGATTGTTAGGTCCCCAACACAAATTCAATTGTCCCTGTAATACTCATACTTACCAGTTCTCACCTATGTGTTTAAGAATTTTGGCAACGCTTTCAGTGATCCCAACCTGTTCCTTGGAAGAAAAAAAAAAGTCCTTCTTTCCAACACCAAAAATTTCCTGGGGATACTATTAAGAGTTCCACATTCAGGGCAGCCAGGTGGCTCAGTGAGTAAGACCCCGGGCCCAGAGTCGGTGACCTGGGATCAAATCCAGGCTCAGATACTTACCACCAGATATTACCAGAAATAACTGTCTGTGTAACCTTGAGCAAGTTACTTAACCCCAATTGCTTTAAAAAAAAAGAGTTCCAAATTTTCTGGACATGATCTCTGAAGAATTAAAATTACAGGTGATTCAAATAGCAATAAAATGTGTATGGTTGGTATAAACAGATTACAGCATAATACCAAAAATGATTTATATGTAAGAAGTAGCATAGAGGTATCATCAAAGATATTCATGACCAGAAAAGGAGATGGAGTGGTTTTCTAATGAAAGGGAAGGATTACAGACAGCCCAGATGTCCCATTGGTATCCACAAAATATCAAAAGACCCAAAAGGAAGGGAAGTTTCCAATATATTATGCAGATCCTCAATGGAGAGCTAATGGAAGGTTCTAAAGGGAAATACAAAAAATCCTAGAATCCTGGAAGTTCTCTGTTCCTGTGCTAAAATAAAAAATATGAATGTCTGGGAAAATGCAGGATTGTTCTCTTGGAGAAAAAAGAATAATTTCAAACTAATTTCTCCTCTAGATTAAGATGAGTAATTAAGGGGATAAAAAGGACAAGCCAGAGATTTCATTGTAGGGTTCATTTTTTATAAAGCACATGCAACCTTCCATCCTAAAGGGGAAAATGGGTAATATCCAGTTATTAATAATCATTTTAATGGAAAATATCAAATAAATACAAAATCATAAGATGAGTTAGATACTAACTATAAAATTAAATTCAAGATTTTTTTTTGCTTTTTGGAGGGGCAATTGGTTGTGACTTACCCAAGGTCACATGGCTAGTTTTTTTGTGTCAAGTATCTGAGGCCGCATTTGAACTCATGTCCTCCTAACTCCAGGGCCAGTGCTCCATTCACTGCACCACCTAGCCACCCCAATTCAAGATTTTTTTTTAAAGTGTGAAGTCAATTCATAATAACTTGGAAAGACATATAAACTGATGCTGAGTGAGAGGAGCAGAACCAGGAGAACATTATACATAATTACAAACATATCATATCTGTGATGACTGACTTTGATAGACTGGGCTCATCTCAGCAATGCAAGATTATAAGAAAACTCCAAAGGACTCATGATAGAAAAAGACTATGTACAACCAGAGAAAGATTTATGGAGTTTGAATGCAGATTGAAGCAAACTACTTGCTCTCTTTCTCTCTTTTGTTTTGTTCCTTCTTTCTTGTTGTGCATTCCATTGGTTATAATCCTTCTTTACAGCATGATTAATGTTTGATGTGAAGGTATTTGTAGAACCTATACTGGATTGCATGCTGCCATGGCGGGGGGGAGGGAAGAGAGGAAGGGGGAGAAAATTTGGAACTCAAAAGCTTGTGGAACTGCATGTTGTAAACTAAAAGTAAATAAATAAATAATGTGAAGTCAAGAAAGATCATTCCCAGAAGGCAATCTGGCAGTTTGACAATGGCTTAAGAAGTAATTTTTGCATTGTTTTTGCATAAAGGTCGAAAGTAAAAGTGGTATGTCCTTTCTGAAAGGACATAATCCCAGTACTATCCTCAATTCCTCACTCCCCACTCACCCTACATTCCACTTTCTGAAAGTTGAGCCCAGTGGTCTAGCATCAAGGAAATGTTCCCAGTTTTAGGGGGGGAAAGCATTATCCAATCTCAGAATTAGGGACATCTTGGATAATTGAAATCCACAGATAATCTATGAACCTGAAAAAAATATTTGCTTTGATCCTTTAATTTGGAGTTGGAAGGGATCTCAGGGGCATCTAGTCCAACACCCCTTATTTCAAAGTGTGAAATGATGTCCTGTAGAGGTTGTGACTTGCCTAATATCACCTAACTAGTGTCAGAAGTGGGATTTTAAATTTTTTATGCAAATGTGAAAGCCTTTTAGAATTTATGTTAAATTTATTTTATTGGAGTTAGTTTGGTGGGGCCTGGATTCACTCTAGGAAGCGTAGAGTCTCCTTGGATGACTTTCAAAAGAAGCAAATTGCCCTTATGTACAGAAAGAAGTCAGTTTCTTATGTAAGGCTGTAGCCAAATGATTGTTTTCTAGGAACCTCAGTGGACTCACATCAGGAGTGGTTTGAAAACATACATATGCTTATAGACAGACTGGAATTATGCCTTTGTAGAGGAAATAAGCTTAATAAAAAGCTTTCCATATATTGGAACACTATAGATATGGTACCTTTCAAAGTGAATATTTGGCTCCAATATCTCTTTAAAACAGGATAGGCTATTAAGTCTAATTACCAGTAGAAATAATATCTCATAGCATCAAACCAGAATGAGGTTTTTCAGAAAGAGCTAGTTTCTCCTTTGGCAGGGTTCAATTTATTCTGTTTAACTAGGAGCAGCTCCATTTCATTCAACAAACAATTATTAAGCACCTCATATGTGCGAGGCAAAAAAGAATCAGAATGGCATACCAGATACAGGGATAATTGTGGAGTCAGGACGATCTCACTTCCAGTCTTATCTCATGGAGCAGCCTTCTTTTCACTTGCACAGTCATTACCCCTAGTTCAGGCCTTCATCATCCCTGGCCTGGACTACTGTAGTAAACTCTTAACTAGCTCCCTTCTCCAATCCATCCTCCACACTGCTACCAAAACCATCTTTCTAAAGCACAGGTCTTACTATGTCATATTCCAACTTGAGAATCATCAGTGCTTTTTTATTGCCCTTAGAATAACTGCAGACTCCTTCATTTCCTTCTTTTCTCTTTCTTCTCTCTCTTGGTGACCCCATCAATTCCAATGGGTTTACTTATTATCTTTGAGATTCTTAGTTTTATCTATCCAGCTCAAATCTCTCTCTTGCATTCTATTCCCTCATTATTTACTGCATATTGGATGTTCCAGAGCTATATAAAACTTAACATGCCCAAAATGGAACTCATTACCTTTTAACCAAAAACCCATCCCTCTATGGAATTTCTTAATTTTTATCCTGGCCACCACAATTCTTCCAGTCTCCTAAATTCATAATCCCAGCACTATCCTCAATTCCTCACTCCCCATTTGCCCTACTTGCCAAATCTTGCCACTTCTACTTCCACAATGTCTCTCATATCTTACCCTTTCTCTATATTCACATAGCCAACACCTTAATTCAAGCCCCTATCACTTAGAACCTGGACTATTGTGATGGACTATTAATTAGTCTACTTATCTCAAATCTCTCTCCCACTCCAATTCATTCTCCCCACAAACCCCTCAATAAGTTCTAGTGGGCTTCTTTTACCTCTAGAATAAAATGTAAAATACTCTGTCTTCAATTATTTAAAGGGCTATCAAATGGAAGATTACATTTGATCTCTTTGGTCCCAGAGTACAGAAATAGGAACAATGGGTGGAATTTGCAGGTAAGAAAAGTGAGGCTTATATAAAGAAAGCTTCTTGACAATTAAAGCTCCCCCCAAAAATCGAATTGGTCATAGCAAACTTTCTTTTTCAACAACCCAAAGGGTGATTTTATACACAGACATCACCAGATTGTCAATGTTGTAATCAGATTGATAATATGCTTTTGCAGCCAAAGGTGGAGAAGCTCTATATAGTCAGTTAAAACAAGACCTAAAGTTGACCATAGCTCAGGTCATAAGCTTCTTTTAGTTTGGCAAAATTCAGACTTAAATTGACAAAAGTAGCAAAAACCATCAGATTATATAGGTATGACCTAAATAACATTCCTTTTTTATATGAAGTGGAAGTGATGAATAGATTGCATCTGGTAGATAGAGTGAAGAACTATGGACAGAGATTTAAAATATTGTACAAGAGGCAGCAACAACAAGCATCCCGAAGGAATAAAAAGAGCAAAAAAGCAAAGTTG
Organism: Petaurus breviceps papuanus; assembly: GCF_028583685.1. NCBI lineage: Eukaryota > Metazoa > Chordata > Mammalia > Diprotodontia > Petauridae > Petaurus > Petaurus breviceps. Next base: position 7,885,072 of record NW_027186540.1, on the reverse strand, counting down.
CTGTCTGATGAAGCTTTACAAATAGCTAAGGAAAGATAAAAAGGGAAAGGGAAATAGACACCCAACTGAATGCAAAATTCCAAAGAAGAGCAAGGAGAGATAAGAAGGTTTTCTTAAATGAACAATGCAAGTAAATTAAAGAAAACAATAGAATGGGAAAGACAAGAGATCCTTTTCAAAAAAAATTTAGCAATCTCAAGGGAATGTTTCGTGTAAAAATGGGCATAACAAAAGGTAGAGACTTGACAGAAGCAGAAGAAATTAAGAAGAGGTGGCAAGAAGTTGCAGAAAAACTATACAAGTTAATATTGCTGATGGGCATGATAGCATAATTACTGATCTAGAACCAGACATTCCAGAGAATAAAGTTAAGTGGGCTTTAGGAAGCATCACTAAAAATAAGGTTAGTGGAGGTGACAGAATTCCAGCCGAGTTGCTTAAAATCCTAAAAGAGGATGCTGTTAAAATGTTGCGTTCAACATACCAGTAAATTTGGAAAACTCCACAGTGGCCACTGGATTGGGAAAAAAATTAGTTCACATCCCAATCCCAAAGAAAGGCAATGCCAAAAAATGTCCAAATTACTAAACAGTTGCACTCATCTCACACAGCAGCGAGTTATGTTTAAGATTCTGCAAGCTAGACTTCAGCAATATGTGAACTGAAAATTACCAGAAGAGCAGTCTGGTTTTCAAAGAAGCAGTAGAACTAGAAGCCAAATTGCCATCATTTATTGGATAATGGAGCAAGCAAGGAAGTTTCAGGAAAACATTTCCTTCTGCTTTATTGACTACACTAAAGCCTTTGACTGTGTGGATCACAACAAAATATGGCAAGTCCTCAAGGAGACAGGAGTACCAGATCATTTCACTTGTCTCCTGAGGAACCTGTATGTGAGCCAAGAAGCAATGGTTAGAATTGAATATGGAACAACCGATTGGTTTAAGATTGGGAAAGGAACACAACAAGGCTGCATGTCGTTGCCTTATTTATTTTATTTATATGCAGAGGCATCATGCAAAATGCCCAGGCTAGATGAATCAAAAGCCTGCTGGGAGAAATTTCAACAATGTTAGATATGCAGACAACAACAGTCTGATAGCAAAAAGTGAAGAAGAATTAAGAAGCTTCTTGGTGAGGGTAAAAGAGGATAATGTACAAGCTGGCTTGAAGCTTACCATCAAAAAAACTAAAATCTTGGCAACTGATCCCATCACTTCCCAGCAAATAAAGGGAGAAGAAATGGAAGCAGTGTCAGATTTTATATTCTTGGACTGAAAGATCACTGCAGATAGCAACTGTAGTCACGAAATTAAAAGAAGCTTGTTCTTTGGAAGGAAAGCTATGTTAGATCTGGACAGGATACTAAAAAGCAGAGACATCACTTTACCAACAAGATCCATATAGTCAAAGCTATGGTTCTTCCAGGAGCAATGTATGGCTGTAAGAGTTGGACTACAAGGCAAACTGAGCACCACAGAATTTGTTTTCAAATTGTGATGCTGGAGAAAACCTTTGAGAATCCCTTCGATAGGAAGGGGATCAAATCAGTCAATACTTAAAGAAATTAATTCAGACTATTCACTGGAAAGACATATATTGAAGTTGAAGTTTAAATACCACATGAGAAGATAGAACTCCTTGGAATAGACCTGGGAGATAGCCAATTGTTAAATTTTCAGTGTGAGTCCTTGTGTGATTTCTCAGAAGTCATAAAATGCTACAAATCAGGGCTTGATTTATAGTTTTGGTTGGTTGTCTATACTTAAGAAAGAAAATGTTAATGTAGATTAAACTCAAAAGGGTGTCACACATACATTTTTTTCACAGATTCAGTTGTTAAACATTTACCAGAACACCCTTCTATAGACTGATTTGGGAGTCAGTGGCATCCCTCTCACTGGAACAAAGTCTGAATGAACATTTCCAGGTATAGATCAGACTAGATATACCATAAGGGCCCTTTCAACTCTGACATTCTATTATGCTATGCGATGCTGACTTGAGCAAGAGACTATCACCTGGGCACTGGGAGAGGAAAGATACAATTGGGGTTGACTGACTCTAAGCTAGTCAGAAGTAGAGAAGAGCTTCATTGGAATGGTGCAATAAGAGAATGTTCCCATGCCAGCCTGAGCTCTGGGTCTCAAATGTAGAAAATGGTTTCTTTCAAAGTAACATAGGCAGGGTAGCCTAGAGGTCTATTTTTGATTTGTAACAAATTTGAGGAAGATTTCAGTGTTCTCTATATTTAGGCCAGCTGCTAAAGAGCTCATCCCCTAGGGAACTTTATTAGAGCTATCTACAGAACTACAGCAATTCTAGAAGATAACCAAACAAGAGAGAGATCTATGAAGCACAGCAGTACTAGATGCTGAGCTACAGGAATCAGCAAGGAGAAGAGGGAGCAAAATCTGCAGACAGAAACCACCACTTCTTGGCAGGTCAGATCTGTAGTAAATCCTGAGCAGATAGTGACAGAAAGAAGCAAAACTACCCTAACTCTTACTGAAACTACTCAAGTTGGTGTACAGGTTTCTGGGAAGAGAATTAACCAGGGAAAAGGTAGGGACAGGAAAGAAATATCTTGACTTTCCAGGGACTTATTTGCAAGCTCATTCTCTATTAATTTGTTTTTAAAAAAATTTGCTGTATTTTCAGCTTTGTAAGACTGAGTGATTGACTATAAGGGTATCTGGTGACTACCCTTCAGAGAATGTCAGAAACTTACAATTGCAGATTTATTCATTCATTCATTCATTTATAATGTGTTTATTTATTTATTTATTTTGCTTTTTGAAGGGGGGGAGGCAGGGCAATTGGGGTTAATTGACTTGTCCAAGGTGTCTGAGGCCAGATTTGGACTCAGATCCTCCTGACTCCGGGGCTGGTGCTCTATTCACTGTGCCACCTAGCTACCCTTACAATTACAGATTTGCCCTGGAATGAAGATAGAAACACAATAAGCTAGAGAAGTATAAGTCCAAAAAGTGTCCTTAACTCCTTTGCATCCAGTGAGAACCTCAAAAATTATATAACATGAGGCTTGTAACTGATACAAATATTTATTGTAAGGGTTATAAAATTCATCTTTATTTTATACTCTGTGTGTGATCAAATTTGTTCACAGTCTTAGCTGAGTATTCATCAGACTTTGAGGCATGAAAGACATCCTGTCAGATTTTACTTGGCCCATGGCATTGAAAGTTCAGCAATTTAAAGTGGTCTCTGTCTAGACCACATTTGTCATAAACATAATTTATCTAATATCTTTACTTGTTATGATTCCCATTGGATTAAGAACTCCTTAAGGAAAGAGGTCATGTCTAACTAAACTATTCCTCCCATTCCGGTTACAAAGTTGTTTGTCATTGGATTGTTCCTGAGCCCTTTTCTTCAAAGTTTATCCTTGTTCATTTCAACTTCCTTTACATTGTTCTCAAATTTACATGGAAAAACAGTTAACTCCCTCCTTCCACAGACAAATTGGCATTCAAGGGTTGCTAACCTACTGATTTAGAATGTTATCTAATCATCAAAGTTGAAAGCTTTTGTTCATATGATACTGACTGTGTATGTTTATCTTTCTTAATCCCTTATCTTTTGTGGATAATGTATAGTACTGAGCAGCATGAAGTCTTTTTTCCTAGTGGCCATCCAAACAATTCAGATTAATTGTTCAGATTTAATGGCTGAGATCTTCCAGAAATGCTTCAAGTTGTAACTAACCTTAGAACTATTGAAGATTCTATAGAAGGCAATGTGATACTATGGGAAAGTGCACTGGCCCAGGAGTCAGGAAGCCAAGGTTTTAATCCAGGTTGTTCCCTCCCTAGTTGCATGACCTAGGTCAAGTCAATTCCCTCCTTTGGGTTTCAGCTTCCTCACCAAAGAAAACAAGGACTTAACTAAATGGTGCCTAAGATCCATTCTAGCTCAAAAATTATGTGGTTCTGTTTTTTTCTTTTTTTATTAATTTTTTTTGGAGGAAGGAAGGCAAGGCAATTGGGGTTAAGTGATTTGCCCAAGGTCACACAGCTAGTAAGTGTGTCAAGTGTCTGAGGCCACATTTGAACTCAGGTCCTCCTGACTCCACAGCTGTTGCTCTATTCACTCCACCACCTAACTGCCCTGATTCTGTTTTTTCTTACTATAAGAGATTTTATATCTTTATGGTCTTCAATAAGTTACTTTTTGGAAATAAGGGACCTAATTATGTCTGTCATTCTGTCATGGATAATATTAGGAAGCTAGATCATTATTTTAAACCTTTCCAGATAATTAACCTAATTCAAAAAAATTTGAAGAAACAAATAAATATATAGCTTACTAAATAGGGTATTAGAGGCCTAAAAAATGAAACTAGCTTGCAAAGGTACCAGACTTAAAAGGAGAGGGTAACACTCAGTGTCCCTAGTGTCCTAGAGACAAGGGAAATTCAATAGTTTTTCGTGGAATAGCATCAGGACTGGAGTGCTGAACTTGGATATGGAAGACTCTGATTCAATTTCTAACTCTGACACTTACTAGCTATGACTCTAAGGACTAAATCACTTAACTTCTCTGAGCCTTCAATAACCCTTTAGTAGTCATCTACCAAACTCAAAGAACTGAGGGGGAACAGCCTGCATTTGGTAGAATGACTTCAAACATTGTGGGGGAAAAAACAGGTCTGACAGACTGATAAGCACTAGAAATATCTGAGACTCTCATAAACCCAATTAATTCCCTCTTCTCCCAGGATACCTTTTTGATAACAACAAACCTGCCACTAGAAAAACCCGAGTCTACATTCAAAGAGCAGTGAGGGGAGACTGAGTCTATATAATAGAAATATGTTTTCCAATTCTTAACCATAATACATAGCTAGAATATTGATTTTTCAGTAACCACTTTGATGCAAAGAGAAAAGCTTTTATAGAAGAGAGCATTCATGTTGGTGTTATTCATCCTTCAATCTCGAAGAGGGTCAATAACATCATGAGAGTGATAACTTGCCAGTGAATTGGATTTAAGTGAGGTATTGCTGTCATCAGCCTCACTCTTTTCTCCAGAATCATCCACAATCCAGTGGCAAGACAAAGATCAATACAACTGGAGATGGCCCAGAATGCAGTGGGTGACCTTAGCCTTTCTAAATTAATTCCCAGGTCTCAGTTTGTCTGAGGCCTCACCCATTCATGGTAGAAAGACACTAGAAAGAGCATTGTATCTGGAGTAAAGGGACCTGGGTTCAAATGTTATATCTGGTGCTCACTACTTTTCAAACCTTGGGCAAGTCACTTAACTTCCTTAGAGTTCAGTTTTTCCACCTATAAAATAAAGAGTTAGGAAGGCATACTACAAAGCTTCTGAAGTCCCTTTCAGCTCTTGATTTAAGAGCTAATATCCTGTCATCAAAGTACAATTTGACAAAGTCAATCTAATGCCTCCTAATAAAAAATAAAATTTTTCAAACATATTCAAATAAATCACATCTGTCTGAGAAAAAAAAATGTCTCTCAGTATACTGGGGCAATACAGTTTAATTAAATGAATCATAATAGTCTGTTCTCAATTGTAGGAAACATGAAAAACTCTAAACAAATCCTGACTATGTTTTCCTTTATGTACCAAAGACTTAGAAATTCAGGAACTGGGTTGTCTAGGTGGCACAGTGAATAGAGCACTGGTCCTGGAGTCAGGAGGACCTCAGTTCAAATCTCAGACATTTAACAATTCCTAGCTGTGTGACCTTGGGCAAGTCACTTAACCCCAATTGCCCTGTCTTCCCCCCTCCAAAAGAAAAAGAAAGAAAGAAAAATAAATTCAGGAATTGATTTTTAGTGCAGAAATGAAAGGGGTTTTTTTTTGGTCAAAAATTGGGAGAGTGGTAAAGAAAGTTAAGACAATAAAGAAATAACTACCATCAGGAAAATATTCTTTTACTGTCAAAGAGAATTCTGCAGCGTAATCCAGCAAAGGATTCCAGCCTTTCTGCCTGCTTTCCAATAATTAGTAAAACCCTAACCTGTGGCTTCAGCCTAGAAATCTTTCATTCCTGCCAAGATGGTCTAATCTGAAAACTAGAATGGCTGGAGTCAGAGGCTCATTTTTTGCTCTTAACTGCTTTCAGATTTTTGTTGCAATTTTATTGCATTCATATTTGCAGACTCTCGCAATTTTGTCCCACTTACTTCCCTCCTAAAGTTAATAGCTAGCATTTCTAAACTTAGAATTACAACCTTTGTTGTTGAAAATAACCACTGTTCTTTTCACCATCGCTAGCAAATGCATCTCCTTCATTCTTATTCATCTCAGAAATTTTATTTTTCCAGCTGTGCTTCATTCATTTTCTTGAGATGAATTTACATTATTTCAAAATATACTAGTAGGCAGTTAGATTGTACAATGGATATAGCACTAGATCTGTAGGCTGGAAGACATGACTTCAAATCAGGCCTTCCACACTTAATAGCTGTGTGACCCTGGGCAAGTCACTTAATCGTTGTCTGCCTCAGTTTCCTCATCTGTAAAATGGGAACAATAATAGTGTCTATCTTCCAAAGTTATCATGAGGATAAAATGAGATAATGTTTGTAAAGCATTTTTAAAACTTGTTGTATTGTATTGTGTTGTAGAGTACAGTCCTTTACATACATAAACAGGCAACAAATATTTGTTGGTGTGATTACTCTGAATTTGCAAAAGGAAAGGCATTTGTTTGTTTCCTGAAATTTGGCCTGCATTTGTCTCCAGAGTAAGAACCTTGAGAAGATGATATCAAATGGAATAACCCTATGTTTATTCTCACTTCATGACTTCTAGATTAATTTGCTTTCAATTTTTAGATCCAAAGTCAATATTTCTCTTGAAAAAAAATATTTCCTAAATTGACCTGAAATGTCAAAAGATACAACCCTGAGCTGCTTGTACAGTTTATTCATGCATCCCAAAGAGAGGTGTGTGACTCTTACCTGAAAAGCTCTGTACTAGATAATTTGAATTATATAAATACCTGTAAAACAGAGTCCCTCCAGAGAAGAGAGAGAGAGAGAGAGAGAGAGAGAGAGAGAGAGAGAGAGAGAGAGCACACTATATACAGGATAAATGGGAAATAATGAAATAATTAACAAATGCTTCCTATAGAAGTTGGAGCTTCAGCTGGGCCTTAAAAAAAGTCATGGAGGTCAATAGTTGAAGCAGAGAAGGGATAGCATTACAGACATAGGGGACAGCCAGAGAAAATTCCAGAGCCAAGGGCATGTCTTATTCATGGAACAGCTAGGAGGGCAGTGTCACTGAACTGAAGAGTATGTGCTGGGGAGTAAGGTATAAGAAGGCTGGAAAGGTAGGAAAGGCTTAGCTTATGAAGAGCTTTAAGAGCCCTTGACAAACCTCAAGCTTATCAGTGAACTGGAAGGTTAGGTAATTTTAAATTATAGAAAGGAGAGGAGGGGAAATCAAAGGGAAAAAAGAGAAATGTTGAAGCTATCACTATGGAGAATAACACTGAAAGCTGATAAAGGAGGAGTTGGAAAAATACTAAGCAGCAGTAGAGGATCATCTGAGGTTCTGTCCCATAAATTTGTAATAAATGAAATTAGCTCAGTTTTGTGACTCTATAATGACTCTCCATAGCCCTGAAGCAAAAGCAGAGAAAGAAGGCTAGAATTATTCAAGGATGAAGATAAACAATTTAGAAATGGCAGAAAATCAGGGAGGTGTGGGATTCTCAGAAAATTTGTTACTGAAAGTGACAGACTATGGAGTCAAGCAAGTATAAGCAGAATCAGTGAGTAGACTGGGAGAATAGGGTTGAGTCTGGGGACTAAAGGTCACAAGAGTGAGGATAGATAAAGTTTAGATAATAAAGATGGAAAGGTGAGAGTTTGTTATAGGAGAGTGGAATTTCAAATTTCCAGATTATAGGATGTGACCTATTAGAAGCCATCTATGGGTCATAGGGATGGTACAATTCCTAGAAATGGTGAGTCTAAGGTACAACCAAGTCAGTGTTTGACTGAAATAATATTTTTAGAAGTTATTAAAGTTGAAAAGGTTGGGGAATTGTGTGGTCAGTATATTAGGTGGCTTGTCAATATAACTATTGATGTCCAAATGATGATAGGGAATGAGGGAAAGAAAAAGATTATGAAATAAGTGTGAAAGCCATCGAAAAAAGTTAGAAGAGTGGCTCAAAGGTCAGCAGTTGACAGTAAATAAAATGGAAGAGAAGATAGAATAAGCTTCTGAGACATAGACTTCAAAAAAGAAAGGTTACTGAAGGATAATACAAAAGGAATTGTCTAGAAGCAAAAGTGAGGAGCCTGAAAACCATTCTTCCTCCTGGCCCTATGAGTTGGAGACAGTGAAAGAAGTAGCTTCTGATGATGAAGCTTGTAAGGTATATGACATCATCAGAAGAGAGTCAGATTTCCATTAAAGCAAGTAAGTGGACTGAATACTGGGTACCAAGCTATTTAATGATGTTCCACGTGTCATCTAAGCTGGCATTCTGCATCTGTCCATAAATTCTTCCTTATTCCCTAGATTCCTATTTGGACATGTTTAAGATGGATGGTTGAGTACTTCTCAATGTGTAACCCCTCCCAGCCTTGGCCCTCTGCCTACCTTGCCCATGTTGTACCTGACACTACTGTTTCTCCCATCTTTTTAATAGCTCTTCTCCCTGTCCTCCTTATTCAGTTCTTTGCCTCTTTCAGAAATCATGACAAACTACAGGATGCTTTGATTGCTGTCTGTGGTAATTTGACCTGCTTACCTCTAAATCACTCTAACTGCAACCACTCAGAAATATCTTTCCCTCTTTTTTTATCACTGAGGACCATTTTGCTACTTTGAAATAAAGCATAGGATGAAAAACTGAGCACGGAAAAAATTTATCTTTGCTGTAAAAGTTAATTCCTGCAGAGGAGCCATCTGTTCAATACGTACTATGCCCATCTATGCTCATTATATCATTGCTAATGGGAGTTTTGAGATCAGGCTATGGAAAGCTAGTCTGTCTTGGAATAACCTCCCCCAGTAGATCCATCTTCAACTACTAAATGCTAAAGTCTCCAAATTTGGACTTTCTCTGTGATATTAGGTGAGTCTCACTTAGGTCAGCTTGCTGTTGCTTCACCTTCATTCATTTGCTTCTTAACTTCCTTTCCCTTTATTTACTTCTAAGACCAGAACGGTAAAGATATAGTCAGATTACCAAGGTTGAAAACTTACTTTCTGGGAGACAGCAGTTTAAGAAGCCAATTCCATACAGCCCAATCCAACAAACATTTATCAAGCACCTGTTATGTACAAAACACTATGTTTTGTTTTAGGGATGCAAAGAAAAAATTAAAAATATCCCCTGCATTCAATTACTTTACATTCTACTGGAGAGATACAATATAAAAAATTAATAAAAATGGAGATTCAATAAAGAAACATAGGGATGTGTGTATCCATATGCATATATACCCATACATACATGTATGTATAATGTATGTTATAATTTAAAGAAATAATACTAACAAAAGAGATCAATAAAGGTTTTCTGTATAAGGTGGCCATATGGCTGAGCCTTGAAAGAAGATGGAGGTGAGGAGAAAATTTAGGCTACAGGCACAGAGGACAAGTTATGTGTAAAGCCATGCATGAGCAGCTTGCCAGAGGACTGCTGCTATAAACAACTTTCAAGATTCTGATTACATAGTATACTGAGCTCTCTATTCAATAACAAAGCAGAGCAAAACATTCATAGAAAATCAAAATACAGCATTCACAATGTTACAACTTATCCCAGAAAATCAAAATACAGCATTCACCATGTCACAGCTTATCCCAGAAAATCAAAATACAGCATTTACAATGTCACAGCTTATCCCAGAAAATCAAAATACAGCATTCACCATGTCACAACTCAACAACTTATCACTAAAATGACCACATAGTTTTCACCAAAGTAGTCACATAGTTTTAAACAAAGTACATTCATTTAGTCAATCACAAAATCCTTAATTCAATCACAAAGTACAAAAGCCAAAGTTCTCCACCCCTAGGTCACAGTACATCATAGTCTTCTCAGTCAGTACACAATATCCAAGTAAAGTCTTCTTTCAGCTTGACTTGAGGCTGGCTCTCAGCTTCCATGGTTCCTCTTCCATGGTCCCAGCTCCAACTGTCACCTGGTTTCAAAGGCAGGCAGCTCCCAGTTCCTTGTCTAGCTCCTTGTCCAGTTCTTTGTCCAGTTCCTTTTCCATATTGAAGCTCACAGTGTCCAATTCACCTCAAGTCCTTCACAGTTCCTGTTTCTGGGAAGACAAAGCTTAATAGAGCCACAATAATATTCGTGCACATTGCTGACACTATCATCAATTCACTATCTGCCTGTGAAATTAACTCAGACCCACCAACAAGGTCTGAAAACTCAACACAAACCATCAACATAGAAATCAGCACAGACCCACAAACAAGGTCCAAAAGGTCAGCACAAATCATCAGTAAAGTCCCAGGACCTCCAAAACCTTCCTCCAGGACTTCTGTAAACATACAACCAGAAAATCCTCTTTCAGGGCTACATCTAAGGTCCCAGGGCTACTGTATAAAGTATCACAAACAAACATTAACACAGACAGAGCAGACAAACAGAGTGCCAGGATACTACAAGTTTTCTCCTTCTTGACTCTGCCACCATGAGAGTCCTCTTCTCAGTTCTGCTGTCTCTAGCTTGGGAGTCTGCTTATATATGGTCATTAGCTCCTCCCCTTCCTGTTGCAGGAGTTCATGAGTTCTAGGGTTCATAAGTTGTGGGGTTCACACATTCTGTTTCTTAATAAACAAGTCTCAAAAGAAACTTGAACTGAAACAAGGTGTTAATACAATAGCTGAAACAAGGTATGAACTACTTCTGTGCTTGCCATTACATTTTGTGAAAGGTACAAAGGTGAAAAAGAGAATGCCAAGTTTGGGGAATATCAAATGGGTAAGTGTGGTTGTAATGTAAAGTGAATGAAGGGAAAGGTAGACTGAAATTAGATTGGAAAGGGCTTTAAATGCCAAGGTGAGACATTTCCATCTTATTCTTGAGGCAGTGAGGAGCCCACTGAAAGTTTTTTTTAGCAGGATAGTGACATTAGCAGTCTTTTATTTTAGGAATATCATTCTGATAGTATGTAGAGGATGAAGTGAGGGGTAGAGAATGGAAATAGGGAAACCAAATAGGAAGTTCTAAGAATATTCCAAGTGAAAGACAAAGATGACGTGAAATGGTATTTTGGCTGTAATAATGGAAAGGATGTAATAATGGAAAGGGAAATGAGAGATATTGTGAAGATAGAATGAACAAGACTTGATATATGATCAGATATGTGGCATAAGTGAATGGTAAGTATAAAAGATAATTCTGAGACAGCAAGCCTTGTTGAGTAGGAAGATGGCATTACCACCAACAGAAATAAGGAAATTCAGAGGATGCATGGGTTTAGGGAGAAAGATACTAAATTCTGTTTTGGATATGTTTATTTTGAGATGTCTAAAAGCCATTGAGTTAGAGTGTTCCATAGGCAGTTGGTGATATATAATTAGAGCTCAGAGAAGGAATTAGGCTGGATATATAGATCTGAATGTCATATGCATGAAGATAATTGTTGAGCCTGTGGGAGTGGATGAGACTACCAAGAGAGAGAGGGTTTAAAGAGAGAGAATAAGAGAACCCAGAACTCACAGTTCATGGGTGAAATCTAGATGATGTATTAAAAATCAAAGAGTGGTCACATAGGCAGGAGGAGAACTACAAAACATGAAAGAGAATATCCAAGTGGAGGACCAAGTCAAATTATCAATGCAGATAGGTCAGGAAGAGTGAGGACTAATAAAAGGCCATTGCACTTAGTCATAAAGAGGTAGGGGTAGAATATGTAACATTGGAGAGAGTAGCTTCATCTCAGTGGTAAAATCAGAAGTCAAATTGCAGCAGATTGAGAAGTGATTTAAAAGACAGAAAGAAGAATGGCAATACAGGAGTCAGTAGATGAAAGAAGGGGAAGAGAGAAAGAGGAGAGGGAGGAAAGGAAGAGAAACCAAGAGACAGAGAGATAGAAAGGAAGAGACAGAGACAGAAAGAGGAAGATTGCAGGATTGCAAGAACATTCAACTGAAGAAGACAAAAGAGGTTTGGATCAAGAGAACAAATAGAGTGACTGGTTTCAACAAAGAGGATAACTCTTTCTTGAGGATTGGAGCAAAAAAATAGAGAAAGAAACTGGTATATAGTGTAGAGGAGGCTTGAAGTATAGAATAGAGTGGGGATGACACAACAGACAGCCTCTATTTTCCCAGTAAAGCAAAGTCTATGCAAATTATTTGGAATAAGAAGTAATTATGATATTCTTTTAGTTTGTGATTTAAAAAAACATACTTTTGCACTTCTACTGACACTAACCTGATTCATAATATCTAGCCCTTTTAGTTAGTTCTCTGTCAGTTGAGTGTTAGATAGTATATCTTGTCAATATGGACAAGATAATGTGAAGACTAGAGGGCTAAAGAATGAGAAACAGTCATTTTTTACAGATGAAACTGTTTAGTCAAGTATATACCAAAACTATCCAAAAAATCAAGGTGAACCTTAGTACCTTGAGGTTCTTAATGAGACTGTAAAACATCAACACCCGCAAAAAAAAAAAATGTTTGAGGAATTTTTTACTTCTAATGGTCCTGGAAGTTTTGTCCCTATTAGGGGAATGATGAACTCTGATAAATGTACTGATATACTTAAAAAGCAGAATTATTCTGGAATTATAGAAATTACCCAATGGAATGGGAATAATGTAACACAACCTTGTACCACACCACATATCACTGAAAAAAATTACTAAATTTATCCAAGAGATGGAAAGAAACATGTTTCAATGGCCTGTGAACTCTTGACTTAAATCACATTCAAAACCAATGGTATAGTCAAGTGTACACTTGGAAAAAATGGACTGTTCATCAGATACACTTAATATTCAATGTGATAAAATTTGGCTTTATGATGAGAATTAAAGAATGTGTCAAAATATTATCAATTAAATGCCAAATCATGTTAAACAAGTAATTGCAGTAAAAGGATAAATTACACATTAAACATCTTAATGATGAAAATAGTTTGTTCCGGGGCAGCTAGGTGATTCAGTGAATAGAGCACCAGCCCTGGAATCAGGAGGACCTGAGTTCCAATCTGGCCTCAGACACTTAACACTTACTAGCCGTGTGACCTTGGGCAAGTCACTTAACCCCAGTTGCCCTCCCAAAAGCAAAAAAAAAGTTTGTTCCATGTCAATAAATTTTGTTTTACTTTGTTCCAGTTAATTTGCACAGCACTATAGGAAGCAAGATCCTTGCCCGGAAGGATGGGGGCATGGATGTGCAGGATCTTGTATTTATAAAGGCTTGAAAAGGGATTTAGAACAACCATTATGGGAAATGCAATAGAGAGTCCATTAGGGAAGAATAAAAGAACTCCCATGCAACACTGAGGGCTCAGTTAGGATTAGATAATACAAATTTATAGTCATGTCCCACTCATGTTTATATAACTTCATCCAGCATCCTTCAGTAACATGTGCAAGAGAACAGAGGGTCACACATTTATTTGCACACAACATTTTAAATATTTCAATATTGAATGAGAGTCAAGGGTTTCAAGAGTAGGAAATTAGATGAACCAAAATCTAATCTTAAAAAGCAAAGGTAGTCTCTACAAGGGCCTTTAAATAGCTTTCAATTTACCCCCCAAAAAAGTTTTACATACAGTTTTTTAGGAGCATATCTTTTACACAAGGGAAAGTATGCCCTATATTCATGGGAATACAGTTCCAGGATCTCTAGATGCTATTAAAAAATCACTCAGCAAAATGCAAGTTATATAATACTAAATATACTCGTAGTTCTGAGAATAAATAAATCCCATTCCTATCACTTCAGATAGAGAAAGGTAGAGAAAATAAATAAAAGCCAAGGGCATTGCCAGAGAGTCAATAAGATCAACTTGTTAGAAAGAATGTAATAAGTACTCAGGTACTTTAATGGCTAAAACATTGGAACTTTCCCCAAGCAAGAAATAATGAGTGACCCTAAAAGACCTGGAAGATGTCAAATAGCTAAATATCCATCCATGTTCAACCAAATACTTATGTAATCAAAACCAATACTTATTGGAGGGATAACTTGGTGTACTAGAAAGAGCTCATAAGGAGAAGACCTGAGTTCATGGCTCGGTTTACTAGTTGTGTGAACAGGTGCAGGTCACTTTACCTCTTTGAATCTCAGTTTTCTCACTTGTATAATAGGAATAACATTTGTGCCCCTTACCTTGTGTGGTTGTTGTAAGGGAAAGGGGAACAGGGAGTCACTTGTAAAGTGCTCTGTAAACAAGACATATCATTTTTTGGCAGAATTAAATGTTAGGCTAATTCCAACAAGATAAAATGAGAGGCCTGCACTTATATTTAATTTTTTTAAATGTAAGGGGGCAGCTAAGTGGCACAGTGAATAGAGCACCAGCCCTGGAATCAGGAAGACCTGAGTTCAAATCTAACCTCATACACTTAACACTTACTAGCCCTGTGACCTTGGGCAAGTCACTTAACCCTAATTGCCCTCCCCCCCTCCAAAAAAAAGCAAAAAAAAATTTAAGGATGCATTTAGGATGGGAGAGGTCTCACTTAGCATCAGTGCATGAAAAATGTGCTGGAGATTTCAGTGGTGTGGACCTGCTTTGTTCAAGTAAGGATCCTGAGCTTTGTTCTCCTATTTCTTAGTTAATAAAATTATAAACAGGCCACTCCAGAACACAAATATTTTAGGAGTCTCTAAGAAAACAACTTCAACTGTGAATAAGGTAGACAACAACCATCAGTCATTGGTTATTTATCTCTGAGAATATAGATGATGAGGAAAAGATTATAAAAAACAATACGGAATTGTCCCTTGGGAAAGAATTCCCAACTTTATATTATCTAGACATAGGAAAGACCCCAGGAATAAAATAAGCTGTCAGGCATCCCATTCAATTGGATTCAATAAGTACCTTTATCAAGTACCTTCAGTGCTGTGTACAAGACATTGCATTAAATAGTGGGGTTACAAAGATGAAAAGTGACATTGTCCATCCCCTAAAGGAGCCTACAGGATAACACCTCTCATCTCTATTCCCTTCTCTCCACTCACATGGACACCATCCTAGTTTGGCCATCATCATGTCTCTCTTATACCATTGTAATAGTCTCCTAATTGGTCTCCATTCTCTCCTGTCTCCAACACAGCCTCAGTTTATCTGCCAAAATAATTTTCCTAAGGCACAGATCTGACCATGTTACTCCTCTGTTCAAAGACTATCAATGGTTCCTCCTTGCCCTAGGATAACACAAATTCCTTATCATGGGGTTCAAAGTCCTTCACAGACTGACTCCTACCAATCTTTCCAGCTTTATTTCATACCACTCTTTTTCATAAACTCTGTATTTCAGCTAGCTATGGTTTTCCCACTTCTTAGCTGTGTGATCTTGGGCAAGACACAACCTCTCTAGGCCTCAATTTTCTGATCTATAAAATGGGGTTTGGACTAATGGCAAAGTGTATCATTGAACACTGGGTCCAGAATTAGGAAGACATGAGTTCAAATACTGTCACAAGCAATTACTAACTATGAACAAAGCACTTGAGTCTGCCTGAGCTTCCCCATCTGTAAAATGGGGATAACAACTCTCAGAGTTATTGGATTAAATAAGATAACTGGTGCAAAGCCCTAAGCACAGTGTCTGTGCTATTGCTGTTAAATCATTTAGTTGTGTCCAACTCATCATGACCTTATTTATAAGGTTTTCTTGGCAAAGATGTCCAAGTGGTTTGCCATCTCCTTCTCCAGGGTCTTTATTTTACAGTTGATAAAACTGAGACAAATAGAGGTTAGATGATTTGCCTAGGGTCACACAGCTAGTAAGTGTCTGAGGCTGGATTTAAACTCAGGTCCTCCTGACTCAAAGCCCAGCATGCTATTTACTATGCCACCTAGCTGTGCCTGGAACATAGTAGGTACTTAATAAATGCTTCTTTTCCTTCCTTCCTTTCTTCCTTCCAGCTCTAAGGTTCTGTGATTCTCAGAATAAACCAGACTAAGGCATAGGCAGATGCACTAGCAGTGGAAAACATAAACCCTCACCAGCAGAGAGACTAGGTCAAGAAAGAACAGCAAACTGATAATGTCTGTGAAGGTGACATGGTAAGAAAACCATGGTCAGCATGAAGACTGTGCCTGCACAAATGTGGTACGTTAGCTGTGTTTATAGATGTCACTTACCTTTATATCTCCAGTGCTTAGCACAATGCTTGGCACATAGTAGGTTATAAGGCATCACTTACCTCAAAAACTTTAAGGAAATTTTAAAGGAAATAAACCTTTAAGCCTAGCACAGATGTTTGTTGTTGTTCAGTGATTCAGTCATGTCTGACTCTTCATAATCCCATAGACCATCCCATACCAAGCTGCCTTCCACTGTCTCAAAAAGTCTGTCCAAGTTTGTGTTCATTGTTTCCATGACACTCTCTATTGATCTCACCCTCTGCTGTCCCCTTTTCCCTTTCCCTTCAATCTTTCCCAACATCAGGGTCATAACAAATGTAAGTTATTATTATACCATACTCCAATTCTCCTTGTTCTAAAACAGAAAAGATAACATTTTCTAACTACAACTTTCCAAAGGGTACTACAAAGATTCATTACTAGCAAGTTAGTAGACTTAATCCTCACCTCATGGAAGGGAGCTAGGTGTCAGAAGATAAGGACCAAAATATTATATTCCCTCTTCACATGATTTCTGAAAGGAAGATGTCACCTGATGTCATTAGATCTACATTGATGTTACATAATCTTAGCAAGACCTTCACTGCAGCAAGGCAATCTTTTTACACTTTCCTAACTGACTCACTATCCTGCTTGCCACAATGACTATTACAGACCTTTTCATCTCCCCTCAAGCTTCCCGAGGTACCTCTTCATCCTTTCTTCCAGGCTGAGAACCTTTCTTCACATTTCATGGAGGGAAAAAATGAGGACACTTGCCAAGAGTTCCTCTTCTCTCCTCCCTATCTCATGTCATTCAGTTGTCTTCTACCACTATCCTCAACTCTGCTTCATAAAATACTAGCCCTAGTTTTCAGATAAAGAAACCAAAGTTATCTATAGTCATATGAAAAAATTCTCTAAATCATTATTGATTAGAAAAAAGCAAATTAAAAAAAACTCTGAGGTACCACCTCACACAGATCAGATTGGCTAACATGACAAAAAAGAAAAATGAAAAATGTTGGAAGGGATATGGGAAAACTGGAACACTAACACACTATTGGTGGAGTTGTAAACTGATCTAATCATTCTGGAGAGCAATTAGGAACTATGCCCAAAGGATTATAAAACTGTACATAGCCTTTGATACAGCAATACCACTGCTAGGTCTATATCCCAAAGACATCAAAAAATGGTAAAAGGACCCATTTGTACAAAAATATTCATAACAGTTCTTTTTGTGGTGGCTAAGAATTGGAAATCAAGAGGATACCCATCAATTGGGGAATAGCTAAACAAACTGTGGTATATGATTGTGATGGAATATTACTATGCTATAAGAAAATACAAGCAGGATGATTACAGAAAAACCTGGAAAGACTTACATGAACTGATTCAAAGTGAAGTGAGCAGAAACAGGAAAACATTTTATACAGTAATAGCAATATTGTACAATAATCAACTATGAATGACTTAGCTATTCTCAGCAATACAGATCCAAGATAATCCCAGAGACTCATGATGAAGCAAGCTATCCACCTCCAAAGAAAGAATTGATATTGTTTGAATACAAACTGAAGCATGTTCTTTTTTACTTTCTTTTTTTATTCAAGCCTTCTTGTGTAAAATGCCTAATATGGAAATATTACAAGATTGCACATGTATAACCTATATCAGATTTCTTACTGTGTCAGGGAGGGGGGAGGCAAGAGAGGAAGAAATAGAATTTGGAACTCAAACCTTTTTTAAAATGTTAAAAAAAATTTAAATGTAATTAGGGAAAAATAAAATTCTATATATAAAAAATAAATTAATATAAAGTAGTAGCCCTTCTCCTTGCCAAGACAAACCCCTCTACCTGCACAAGTGATCCCATATCATCCTGTCTTTTCTAATAGACTGTCACCCTCTATCCCCACCCTCTCACTAGACTTTCATTTCCCTTTTTAATTTACTGGCTGCTTCCATACTATCTACAAATACACGAATCTCTCCCCAGTCTTTAAAAAATCTTCACTTGATCTGTCAATCCCCACTAACTATCATCCTGTATTTCTCTTCCCTTCCATGGCTAAATTCTTTGAGAAAGCTACCTATAATCAGTGCTTCCATTTTCTTTCTTGTGTCTCTCTTCTAAATATTCTGGTCAGTCTTCTGACCTCATCATTCAATTGAAAATGATCTCCCCAAGGTTAGTTCTATTCATTGCCAAATCTAACGGCCTCTTTTCCATCCTTTTCCTTCTTGACCTCTCTGAAGCCACTGACACTATTGATATTGATCACCCTCTTCTCCTGGATATTCTCTCTCCTGTCTAGGTTTTGTGACACTACTCCCTCCTGGTCTTCCTCCTGACTACTCTTCAGTCTTCTTTGCTGGATCTTCTACCAGGTCGTGCCCACTCCCTAAAGTTTTGTCCTGGGCCTCTTTTCTTTTCCCTCTTTACCATCTCATTTGATAATTTCATCAACTCTCATGTGTTCAGTTATTGCAATTATATAGATGATTTCCAGATCTATATATTCACTTCTAGGCTCTTTCCTGAGCTCTAGTCCTATATCACCAACTGCCTCTTAATACATATAGAACTGGATGTTCATGAGACATCTCAAACATTACATGTGCAAAACAGAACTCATTGTCTTTCCTTCAACCCTCCCCTCTTCCCAACTTCCTTATTACTGTCAAGTGTACTACCCATCATCCAAGCTTGTACATAGTGAAAGCTTAATGTTTAAAGCCGACCTTGATGTCAGCCTTGACTGCTTACTCACACTAAGCTCATCCTTATTCATTCACTTCACCCTTATCCATTAACTGATCTATCACCAGATCTTGTCACTTCTACCTTTGCAATAACTCTGAGAACCATTCACTTGTGTTCACCCTCACACCTGCCACCCCGGTATGGGCCTTAACACACTTATACCTGAACTATTTCAATAGCCTTCTGGTTGGTCTTCCTGAATCTAGTTTCTTCCTACTATCTTCTACTCAGCTACAAAAGTGATCTTCATAAAGTATAGGAATGACCATCTCATCCCCTCTCATTTCCAATCCTCCCACTCCCAAATCAGAATACTATCATCTTGTTACGTCTGTCTTTGGTGTTTATTTTAATTTAATATCACCTATATAAAAATGTTTGGGGAGGAATGGTATGTACTGTGAATGTCCCTGGGCCTCACATTCCTCTAAAGATGGCCTTGCTTCCTAGAACTGATACATAAAGTAAAATCAATAATACATTAGCCTTTTTGAAACACCATACATCATCAGTCATGGCCCCTGGTGAATCTTATGCTTATTTTAAGAAATTAACCCACCCTCGATTTTACTTTGAAAGTCAGAGTATTAAGGAAAATACTTGTTTCCTTTCCAGAACACATGAATCTTGAATTCATACTTAATGGCATTACATTTGCATTCATATAATTTATAGTAACTTTGGAACTAGGAAAGTCACAGCCAGTGTTATTCAGATAACAATTTCTATGATCTTCTTGGAAGATCCTCAGGGCAAGATCAAAATAATATCCCATGCTCAGATCCCAAGTAAAGGAAGGTAGCTGATATGATGAATTTAAGGAAAACACTTCTCATAAATAAACATCTGAAAAATGAAAAATTGATTAAGAGCCATGACAAGGATGTAGCTACATCTATGATTTACTTTCAGGAAGAGAGGTTGTACCCTGGAAGCAGTGAGATTTTATCTCTTAAGAAACTACAAGAATTTCTTTTTAAAAATTCAATCATTCAACATCAACTATTTCTTTTAATGCATTCAGTCCTAGAGTTCTGAGCTATGGGACAAAATGACCTAAGCCTTTCTCAGGTATCAAGTTCATTTTTGTCTTTGGTGGGTTGACAGAGCAAGTTACTTGTAAGATTCCAACCTTGGGACCCAAGGCTTGCTCTTATTCTGTACCTAGGCCCTCTGGGGTTGGCCATCCACATGTTTGAGGAGGTGAGTTAGCCATTTAGAGTGCAAAGCAACTTTAATTTAAGAGAATCTCCTCTCTTTTCCCAATATCCCAACTCTATCCACCCTCTCTTTCTTTTTTCAGAAAATTACCTGTTTTTTTTTACTTTCCTGAGAATTTTAAGATAATGTTCTAATTATCCCCCTCATCTTCTGTCCTCCAAAAACCAAGAATTATTGATACTCTCATCCATTCTTTCTCATTTGCTCCTAGTCTCAAAGGTTGAGGCAGCCCACTTTCCTGCCAAGAATAAATCTTCACTTGTACCCTTGTCCTGTCTTCTCTGAGAACTTTTTTCCATATATATCTCTCTCTCACATCTTCAATATCTACATCTCTACTGGTTCCTTCCATTTTACCCAAAAACTCAGGTTTTCCCTATCATAAAAAGAAAAACTTCCCTTGAGCTCACCATCCACTCAAATTATTGACCTATATTTCTCCTCCTTCTTTCTATAAATGGTATCAGAAGCTCATTACCTTCACTTTTTCATCACATACTCACCCCTTTCCCTCCTGCAATCTGGCTTCTAAACCTGCTCTCAGCAAGGTCACCAACTGCTAACTGCAAAATCCAAAGGTTTTTTTTTCTTAGTCCTCTTCCTCCATGATCTTTTTCCACCACTTGAAACTACTAATCTCCTACCCTTATGTCTGTGACACTGCTGTGTTCTGATACCCTTCCTATAAGTCTGACTGCTCCTTCCCCATCTCCTTTCCTGGTCTGTCTTCCCCATCCCTGCCTCAAATATGGGTATCCATGTGGCTTTCACCCCGGCTTTTTTTCTTTTTCATTCTTAATTTTGTCTTTTAACAACTTCAATTATCACCTCTATGGAGATAATGTTCTAATTTATGTATATAATGTCTGACAAAAGTTAGTTTTTTGTGACTTTAAGTTTTTTATCTGATATGAACCACAGGGACTAAAAGAGAAGTTGATCCAAATCCACCAGGTCTCATTGGAGATTTTCATGGCAACACTGTTAGAAGACAGAGCAGTGGGTAGAGCCATTCCTTCAGGAAGGGCAAAGGTTCTAAGCACCAGAGTCTGACGCTGTTTGCCTTAGAAACAGCAACAATAAAGAACAACCAAAGAGACCAAGCTGTATTTTGCTATGCTAATATAAATATAAGGTATACTTGAGAGAAAAATACGGCATTATTTTACCAGAAACTGTTGGCCTGCCATCAGGGAACAATTATGGGGATAAGCAGTACCTCAAGGGATAGGGGAACTCTTGGACAAAATAGATTGGCAAGTGAATTCTATACAATATTTAATGAAACGATTCTTACTCTATATAAGCTCTTCTAAAATAGAGAAACTAATGAATTTTAACAAAATCCTTCTATGAGATAAATGTTGTCCTCAGACCCAAGTTAGGGAAGGATAAAGCAGAGAAAGAGAACTATATGCCAATATCACTAATGAACTTTGATTTTTTTCTTTATTTTAGATAAAATACTGACAGAGACCTTAGCAATAATGTGAAAGCATTTTTAGTAGCATGGCATTGAATTTATACCAAGAATGAAAATGTGACTCTATATTAGGAATTTTCCTAATAATGTACAGAATTTTTACAAAAACCTTATCAGTAGCACAGGAAAAGGGTGTGGAGAAAAATAAACCAAAAAGATATATAATTATATAGAGCTATTCCCATGATTGCATCTGATCTATAAAAGGTCAGAGCTTATGGCATGGGCCAAGGGTTATATGCTATTTCCCCTGTTTTTTTTTTTATTTAGTTGTGATACTTAGCTTTCCTCACCAGTTTCAGCCATTATAACACCCCTGACATTATTCGTGAAGGACCATGCTACTTTTTAAATTGCACCCTCACTTCTTTAATTTTGTATTCATTTTATGTTAACTGCCTTTATTTTCATCTCCTACACATTAATCAATAAGTTCCCTGTGTATTTATACTTGTTTATTCTAGTCAACGTCCCATTTCCTCTTAAAATAATTTTTTTTCAGGCTCCAAACTTCCATTTTTTAAAACTTCCTATCCCTCTTGGACTAATATTGTCTGAAGAAGTTTAGTCTTTAGAATTCTTTCTTTTCTCTTGAACCTTTTGAATTCTTGACTCCAGAAATCTAAAGCATATATAAGAATATACCTGGATTTACTCTCCTATTGTGAATTCTAAAATGGAGAGATTATTAGTTGCTTTGCTTTTTGCAGGGTTCCAACAAATGTCTGGATAGAGTTTCCAATTATGCCTTCATGCTAGACTTCATGCTTTTGAAACTACTTAATCTATTTTCTCTTTCTCTCCAGGTGATTTCTAATATATCCCAATGACAGTATTACTCTAGCTTCCACATCTGTCTCTGTCAATCTTCTGCCAAATATTCAGCAAAATATTCTCCTATCTATCACTTTCCCAGAACATTGGATTCTCTCACATTAGTATGTCTTCTTAAATAATAATTCCATTTTCTAACTTACTATTGAGCATGGTTTTAGAAATGTTCATTATAGCAATAAGGCAAGAAAAAGAACTTGCAAGAATAAGTATGAGCAAAGAGGAAGCTAAAATATCTCTACTGATGGATAAACATAATACCTTATTTTGAGAACCCAGAAGACAAAATAAAAATATAATCAGAGTAATAAGTAAATCCAGCAAAATAGTGAAAAATAAAACAAAAATCAGTGTTTTGCTAAGTAAAAATGCATTAGATATCTGAGAATAACCTACTGAAACACACAGAGGGCCTATATAAAGTCAATTATAAAAATTTTTTTTTATAGAAAGCAAGAAAGAACTTAAGAATTAGAGGTATTTGGTGTCTATGGTTAGGTTGAACTAATATTATAAAGATGATAATACTACTCAAATTTATTGTAATGCTAATCAAAATATTAATGCATGCTCTTTTGAATTATATAAAATAACTTCTAGGAAAGGTCTAGAATATCAAGGAAAATTATGAAAATATGAAAAATCAAAAGGGGGGCTTAATGCCCCTGTATCTAGAATTATGCTATAAAGCAATAATTATAAAAAAATATTTGCTAACAGTTCTCAAAAAAATAGAATTGTAAATTATTAACAACCACATTAAATACTGCTCCAAATCAATAATTATAATGAAAACACAATTCAAAACAACACTCATGTTTTACCTCATACCCTGTAAATCGGCAGAAATCACTAAAAAATTAGAATATCAGTGTTGGAGGAGTTGGAGGAAGATAGGCACATTAGCACATTGTTGATAGAGCTGTAAATTAGTACAACCATTTTGGAAAGCAATTTGGATTTATGAAAATAAATCCTTTTACCCCAAAATTCCATTCCTAGGTTTACACAATAAGGAGGCTGTTGATAAGGAGAAAGTCCTCAAATATTTATAGTAACACTTTTTGTGATAGAAAGAATTGCAAACAAAATAGATGCCCATCAAAGCAGTAGCTTTGTGGCGCGATGGAGAAAGAGCTGGGCTGGAGACAGAAAGATATGAGTTCAAATCCTTCCTCAACCTTCAGTACCTTTGCCTAAGTTTCCTCAATGTTAAAACATAGATAATAATACCTCCTAAAGTTATCGTGAGGATAAAATGAGGTCATAGTTGTAATGCCTGGTGTATACTGCCTGGTGTATAAGTACTGTATAACTGCTAGCTATTATTAGTATTATTATTAATTACAATTATTATCATTATCATTAATTAGGGAATGTATAAACAAATTGTGGCACATGAATATACTGGAATGTTACAGGGCTGTAAGAAATTATTAATGTATTGAAAACAGAGAAAAGAAATATCTACATGAACTGATACAAAGTGAAGTCAGCAAAGCCAAGAAAACAACATATACAATGACTACACAAATGTAAATAGAAAGAACAACCATACATACACAAAACCAAAAGTCAGTATTTCAAAATTATAAAGAACAAGCATGGTACAATGGAAGAAATGAAAAGCTACTCCCACCTTATCCCTTTGAAGAGAGGCAGGAGGTCCACAAGAATTATACGTTGCACATATTCTCAGACTTTTTCAAAATACTGATTAGTTATCCTGATTTTTTTTTCTTTAAATTACTATTTGTCATATAGTATGGCTCTCTGGGAGGAAAAAGTTGAGGGATACCCAAGTAAATTATGATGATATAACAAAAATCAAAAGATATCAATAAATCCTTTATTAGAAAAAACTTTTTGCTACTGGAAAGGAAGCTTAGTATTGTGAATGGAGATCTGGTCCAAGAACCAGAAAAATTTAGGTTTAAGCCCTGCCTCTGACATATACTGACTGTGTCACGTCAGCAAGTCATTTAATCTCTCAATACTCTTATCAATTTTCTAAGACTATAAGTTGCAGAGATGGTACTAACCTACATTAATAAGGAGAGTTTCCTTACCAGGCAGCTCTCTATGCTAATAAAAAATACAGACCCTGTTTCTACCTTTATCCCAATCTGATATGTTTTTTTTTAATAAAAAAAATAGGTTAGATAATCATGAGCTAGGATCATATATGCATGGTAGTTTAATGTTCCACATCTGAAAGCCATAAAATACTGGGAGAGAAAATCATTATTCAACAATATCTCTTTGGCAATTGAATAGGAGTTTGTTGAAAATGGGAGCAAGCACACATCTCATACAACAAATCATCATTTCATACACAATAGAGAATAATGTAATATTATATGATTACAACTGAAGAGAGGTTAAAAATCTTGAGGTGTTCATGACACAGAAGAAACTATAAAAGACAAAAAAGAAAAATTCAACTACATGAAAATAAAAGGTTTTTGAAAAACAAAAAACAATGCATCTGGAATAAAAGGAACTGAGTGGGTGGTAAAAAAAAAACATTCTCATAAAAATCTGACATGCAAAAACCTACAAGGGGATAAAAATGGCTAACATTTATACTGTACTTTAAAGTCTGCAAAATGCTTCCTGTGTATTATCTCATTTGATCCTCACAATAATTCTTTGAGATAGGGGCTATTATTATAATCCTCATTTTCCAAATAAGGAAACTGAGACCAAGTGAAGTGAGTTGCTCGAGGCAGCTCGAGGCAGATAAGTCAGGCAGCTACTAAGTGTATGTGGTCAGATTTAAATTTGGGTCTTCCTGATTGCAGAACCTACCTGCCAATAATACAAATGAATAAGAATAAGAGCCATTCTCCATCAGAAAAGTGGTCAAAGAGTATGAATAGG
This sequence comes from Petaurus breviceps papuanus, assembly GCF_028583685.1. Lineage (NCBI taxonomy): Eukaryota > Metazoa > Chordata > Mammalia > Diprotodontia > Petauridae > Petaurus > Petaurus breviceps. The sequence goes on along the minus strand of NW_027186540.1, from coordinate 7,859,575 downwards.
CAAGTCTTGAAAGAGGAAGCATAAATTATTAATAATCATATAAAAGAACCATTCATACTCTTTAGTGACCAGAGAATAATTTAGGGAACTTGTAATCTCATCAAGGTAGGCAATGATGCAGATTAAAACCAAGGCATAACCTTCATACCATGTAAGTCTTGTCCACATCCTTCCATCCATCTTCTCTGGAGGATCTACTTAATGTACTGTTTTCTTTATCACTCCATGTGCATTCCCCCTGCACTTCTACTGATGCAGCACTTGGGCTGTTCCCTTATTCTTCCCACATGATCATATTTGTCTGATCATGTCTTTTCTGCCACTTGAGATATTCAAGTCTTCCTTGGCGATAATGCACATTTCATCATGTATCTCTCCATTATCCTTTGAGTTACTTGTTATCTTGATTCTTCAGAGATTATTGTTCTATAATTTGCATTCATATAGAGCAGTGATATCAAACTCAAATAGAAACAAATCTCTGCTGTAGTATATTGATTTAGAAAACCACAAATTAACACCATCTATGCTGTATTGTATTTTTATTTTGTCAAGCATTTCCCAATTAAATACTAATTTGGTTACCTTTGTTATTATTTTATTCAAATTAATGTGTATATGTGTTTATATTGTAATCTAGCTGTCATTATTACTATTTTATTCTAATTAATATGTACATTTTGTTTTTCTTTTTAAAACAATCTGTAGACAAAAATTGATGGGTACATAGACAAACAAAATTACTTTTTTTCCTTCTTTTTCTGTTTTCCTTGTTCTTAATTATATATTTGAATTTTAATTCTCAAATACTGTTTTTTCTTTTTTATTTTATTTTTCTTGTTTTATTGGCTCCTGTATATACATGGGAATATGTAGTTCTTATCTTGAGGACACAAATTGCCCCTCTCCTGGGGTGAGCAAGAAGGAGCTAAAAAAGAAACGCAGGTGCTCCCAAAGTTGGAGTCTTTCTGCACACGCTGACTTTGGGGAGAGAGAATGTTTCCAAAAAGATACCAACACAGTCATACCAGCACACTCACTGTTACAACTTACCCAAGAAAAGACGCTACATAACAAAGTGAAGAACAAAAGAATTGCAGGTTGCCATTTCTCATAGAACATCCAGAAGAGGGCAGGGGAGCTAAGGAATTGATACACATGTGACAACATACGGACTGGGGACTAATCAAAGATTTCTGGGGACTGATGATAAAAGTGGTAGACAAAGGAGCACCTTTGGCTTTACCTCTTTAACTTGGTCCACAGGCATTGCCAATTCCCCACTTAACTTTCTGACTACTCTCTTCCCTATAGCACTATGAGAACGAGGGGAGAGAAGGGTAGGGATGGAAGATAAAAGGCACCCAAACTCAGAACTCTCCTGGGCCAGGTAATATTTTAGTCAGTATTCTATAATGGCTTCCCTGTTTTCTCTACCATGTTTCAAGTTCAATGCCTCCTTAATAACTTGGTCAGTGTTCTTAAGTACCTACTTGTAGCAGCAAGCACCCCAAGCGTCCTCAGGGTTTGCTGCCACCACAGGTTCTTGGATCTGCTTTGATAAAGGAAAGCAACTCAAAATGGGTTAACAAGGTTACTTTAATCAGTCAAACATGTATCGTTTACCTAGTTCAGGGGAAAAAGGTCAGCACCCCGAACTTCAGAATACATAGACAGAATTATCAAGCCAGAAACAGATCAAGTAGACAGATTTCCAAACTGTCCAACCATTACATCCATACCCAGTCCACATCTGGGTTTCAACATGTGGGTTTTTTCAAAACCGGGGGGCTCTGGCTTCCCAGAATCCACATCAAATCACAGAACACTTCTCAAAGTGAGCCCCAAAACAAAGCTACACATCAGGGCTTATATAGCCTTCTCCTGACTAAGAGAATGTAACAACCTTATTGACTCACTGGCCAATCAAGAAGCATCTACTGAAAAACAAGCCTCCTACCCCAGGCTCCAGGTGCACTTTAGCCTAGGGGCAGGGAAGATCTTTAAATTTACATTCCCATTACACTACTACATGCAAAGCAATGCGCAACATACTATGAGAAATATAAGGAAGCATATAATATGTGGTCATTGACTTTAAGGACCAGTATAGATTGGAAGAAAAGAAAAAATTAAAAGTTAGTACAAGAGTTAAATGATAATTAGTCACAAGTTAATGCATGATTGACAAAAAAATAGAATTATCAAATAATTGTTGTGAGTTCATAGAAGAGTAAGATTACTAAAGAGGTATAGAAAGAGTTCATTGGACCTAGACCTTCAATGGAGCCTTAAAGGATATAAAGGATTTTTATAGACAAAGAGAAGGAAGGCACTCCAGAGTAGGAGAATGGATTCAGAAAAAGAACAGAATTTGAAAATATAAAGTATGTTTGACTGATAGATTTTAGACCAGTTTGTTTGGAGTAGAAGGTTTATGTCAGGAAGTAGGAAGAAAGAAGACTGGAAATGCAATTTGGAGACCAACTGTAAAGGGTCTTGAATCCCAAACCCTCTGGGCTTTATCCTTTGGTCATTGAAAGCTTTTGTTCAGAGTAGTGACATATGATCAAATACATCTCATGTTCCATGCAGTCTTTAAGCCACATTGACTATTGTTCTCCTTGTATTGTCTAGATAATAGCAAGCATATATCATTTTCCCATTCTCTGAGTCTTTCCCAGGCCTATAAACCCCTAAGGACAAATTTTTCATCCTCTTATTCTCACATGGCTCTCAACATAAGTGCCTTGTGCATCTGTGGATACTACATTGAAAATGTTGTCAATAATGTATACTCAGTCAACAAAGCCTTGATCATCTGGTCAGAAGGAAAGAGCATTCTAAATTTAATTCATACAAACTGAGATCAGAAATTTAAAAACAAAAGAAAGAAAGATATGTTCCCATATAGCACTCTATGAAATAATCCCAATGGAAGAAAACCCATACTTCATTAAGCATTTATTTGGCCTAATGTAATTAACATAGCATTGTAAATAATGCAAACTCATGTGTCACGGTACAGTGTCTTTCCCATAGAAGGCAGATAACAAATGGTTGTTGAATTGAATTGAGAGATATCAGCATTTCAGTTCTTTTCTTCCAAAGATGGTTTTATCTGTGTCACTCTAATAGGAACAGCTCTCCCACAGATGTTATGCCTTAATTGCAACTTGATAACCCCCTTCTTAGTCATCTCAAACATGAATAACAATAAAGCTCTGAGTTTTTACAGGGCCTGTCTCTTAACAGGAGTGCAATAACATAGACAAATGATAGACAAAAGGGGAATCACAGAGGCTTGGGCTTGCTATCATCAAACATGCCCTTCCTAAAACACATTTGTAAATTTAGGCAAAGAACCAAAGATCTCTACCCGGAAAGGTATATGTGAGCTCTTAAATATTTTAAGTGTTTTCAGGGAAGACAACAGCAACCACCAAAGGAAGATGATATTGTTGTTAACCTCTATGGTTAATTGTGAAACCCTGAATGTAGATATTTCAGTGGGAGGAATTGAACAGAATCCAAATGGCCTAATGATGCCAAAGAATAAAAGTGTATGAGAGCCTTGATAGATCAACAAAGGGAAAAAGAAACCAGAGTAGGAAAAAGACAAGATGTGTTGCTCCAAAGTGCAGAGGCTCAGGATGCAACCTGCTAAAATAGCCTGTGACCAATTAATCAACCAATCAACAAGAATTTAAGTACTTAACCATGTGCCAAGCACTATGGTAAGTGATGAAGACAAACAAAAAGTAAAAATATTTCCTGCCTTCAAGAAGTCTGCGTTCTAGTATGGGGCACAACGTACACATAAATCATAAACAAGACCAAAGCAAGACAAGGTCCAAATATAGGAAATCCACTATACAATCATCCACTGAGCAAGGACTTCTGGGGAAAATCAATGAAAAAGGACACAAAAGGGAAAAAAAGAAACAGGGTAAAGAGAAAGGAGGATTCCTATAAGAAAGGTTCTGGAAGACACTGAACCAGTTTGTGAGAGCAGGAGGTAGCTCAGAGAGAGTAGTTTTAAGCAAAAATAAAATTTTCATGGTGAACCTGGGGTCAGAAAAAAAGTTCTTACAATTATTCCAAGGGAGCTACTGTCATTAACTTCAACAGAACTCAGCAAATACCTATTAAGATCTACTGCACATTAGGTGCTTGGGACACAAAGATGAGCAATGACCGTCCCTGACCCAAAGCAATTTACAAACTAGTAAAGGGATAACACATGAAGCCTCCAGCTTCAACAGGCTTTTCTTTCCCTTTGAACTGTTCTTTTCTTTAAGGGATTAGCATAATGAAGTTGAATAACCTCAGAAAATGAATGCATCTGGCTTTGAGACTTTGGGGGGACCCCAAATGTATGCTCTGCTAAATGTACCAGGGAGAGCATGGAGGTTTAGTAAGCTAGTATAAACCTTCTAGAGAGGCAGGGGAGAAGTTGCCTTTTTTAAGGGACATTGTTTTTTCCTTCTCTGCTACCAGTGCTCTCTCTCTCTCTCTCTCTCTCTCTCTCTGTATGTGTATGTAAAATAGCTAGCATTTATAGAACACTTTAAGGTTTGCAAAGCACTTTGCCAATATTATCTCATTTTATGCTCTCAATAACCCTCACATGGTCACATGAGCTTTATCTACCCTTTTCATGAGTGTATCTCTGCCTCTTAATGACAATGTGGTCAGCTAGGTGGAATAGTGGATAGAGCACCAGGCCTGGAGTCAGGAAGATTCATCTTCCTAAATTCAGATCTGGCCTCAGATACTTCCTAGCTGACACATAAGCCTGTTTGCCTCAGTTTTCTCATCCGTAAAATGAGCTAGAGAAGGAAACGGCAAACCACTTCAGTATCTTTGCCAAGGAAACCCCAAATGGGGTCACAAAATGTTGGACACAACTGAAAGGACTGAATGGCAGCAAGTGAAAATTCTTTGGAAATGAGTAACATCCCTTGATGGATACGTGGACACAAATAACCATGAGCTGTAAAATAATTTTATATGAAGGAGAGCTGAAAGTGGCTTGAGAAATTCAAGGAGATAAAGTTACTTTTAGATAAGTAAAAATCAAGAAAGACACAATGAAAAAATAGCCTCTGTGCTAGGTCAGGAAGGAAGGAAAGGATGTCAACAGGTCTGTGGAACTACCAAATAAAATGAATGAATAACAAGCAGTTTAGAGTGAAGTTAGTTGAAGGATAGTACAAAGCTAGAAAGGGATGATAGAGTCAGATAGTGGAAGCCTTTGGGTGTCAGCCTAAGGAGCTTGCTTGGTAAATAATGGGGAGCCTGTGAAGATGGAGAAGGGGAATGATGATCAGACCCATGTATTAGGAAAACACATTGGCAGTGTTGTGAAGGATCAAGTAGAGCTCTGTAAGAGCCAGTTAGGAGGCTGTTTACAAGAGTTCATGTAAGAAGTAATGAGGGCCTTAACCAGTATGATGGCAGTGGAAATGAAGATTACAAAGGATACAAAAGTCATTAACTGAATCAACAGCATTTGGCTCATGATGCCATGAGGAGGAGTGATATAGAGGGAAGAATTAAAGATGACTGTGAAAGAACTATGGGATGAGTAAACTGTCAAAGTCAGCAGAAATAAAGATGTCAGCAGGAAAGGGCAGTGTTTGGGAAAGGAAGGATGAATTCAGTTTGGAATATGTTGATTTTAAGGTTCTGTATGCCAAAGAGGAGACATTTAGCAGGTAGTTGGAGATGGAGGACTAGATCTCAGGGGAAAGGACAGGGCATTTACATTAAAGAGACAATTGAAGCCACAAAGGTTTGACAAAGCAGAGAATGAAGGGAGCCAAGAGAAGAGGGCTAAGGACAGACCTTGAGAACCACAGATATTCAGGGAATTAAAAGAAGAACCAGGAAAATGGGATGTATTAGTCAGAGAGGTAGGACAGAGTGGAGTCATGGAAGGCAAGAGAGAAGAGACTACTAAGAAAGAGGGAGTAGTCAAGTCAAATGCAGTAGAAAGGAAGATGATGAAGACAGAGAAAAATCTATTGGATCCATATCTATTTGGATGTAGTAGGACATCTGAGAGAGAGTATTTACCATAGAGTGGTTTTGGATCAAATAATGAACTAGTATAAAGAACCCTATTCCCTGAAATTGGGCAGCTCAGTGGTTCAGTGGATAGAGCACTGGGTTTGGAATCAGGAAGACTTATCTTCATGAGTTCAAATCTGGCCTCAGACCCTTACTAGCTATGTGACCCTGGATGAGTCACTTAATCCTGCTTGCCTCATCTATAAAATAATTTGGAGGAGGAAGTGGCAAATCACTCCAATAACTTTGCCAAGAAAACCCTAAATGAGGTCACAAAGAATTAGACATGACTGAAACAATTCAACGACAACAAAAATCCCTGAAATTAGATTCTACATATACCCCACACATTCCCCTTTTCTGTTTTGTGACTTTCCCCCCTCCAAAACTGCCCTTGATGTTGAAGTTAGCCTTACATCACCAGACAGGCCTGGCAAAATAGAAACAGCTCTAACTTGGAGTCAGAAGACCTATCTCTAACACTGACTAGCTGTATGAACATGGACAAGTCACTCGACTTCTACCAATGTGATCTTGGACTAATCACTTAACCTTTGTAGGCCTCTATAAAATTGCAGGAAGGGCCTTTGACCAAATGACCTGTAATGTCCTCTCTACCTCCAAATCTATGATCTTACTTAAAGTCTCCTAGACTTGGTTTTATCATCATGACTTATACCTGACTTAATGAAATATTTTGCAGGGCTACATCTTTAACTTTAGGGATAATTACATGAGACTTTCATATTTTATTATCTTTCTGTTCCTGTCAGTCAAAGAGAAAGCTAGTAACTTCTTGACCTACCTTAGAAATAATTTCATCCTTCAAAAAATGGAGGCACCAACAAAAGGAAATTATCAGTCAGAATAAATCTAATCCTTCTGCCAAATGACAGATTTTAAATGCTTAAAGACAACTATCATGTTCTTTCTCACTTTCCCATGACCCCCTCCAAATCCCACACCACTATCCAGGGACTCACATCATTGTCACACCACTAACCTGGGACTACAGATCCTCAAATGTCATAGACTCAAGGCCCTTTACCAACCTGGTTACTTACCATCACATTGGCAAGTTGCGAAGATGCAGATGTAATGTTGATCTCAGCAAAAAGCTTCCTAACAATTAGAGTTGTGCCAAAGTGGGATGGCCTGTTTCATGAAGTGCCTAGTTTCCCTCCTCTTGCTGTCAGCTATGCAAAAGTAAGGATTCCTTTCATGTATGGGTTAGACTACTTAACCACAGAGGTCAACCCTTCCTCAAATTCTGTGATTCTATGACATTGGTAACTATTGAATTTAATAATTAAACAACATCAATGGTATCTATGAAAGCCACTTTTCACTCAGCATCTCTAGAATACCATGGAAATACTTGCCAATCTGGTTTGTCCTTGTTTATCTGCTAACATACAAGCACACACTCCCTTATTCTATTTATAGCATGTGCACAATTTCCCCGAGTAGCCATGAAACCATGTAATTACATTTTGAATCAGAAGTATAGTCATTGACATTAAGTATAGGGAAAAAGATCAGCATATTTCTAAGAACATTGGATTGCAACCAGGAAAAGCAGTTACTGAGGTATTATTCTATCCACCCTAGTTTCACAGATGTAACTGGGCTCTACATAACTGACAGTTCCAATGAAGAAGTGAAAACTGAACTGGTATCAAAATCAGAACAGAGGGAAGGGAAGGGAAGAGAAGGGAAGGCAAGGCAAAAGAATGGAAGGGAGGGCAAAGCAAGACAAGGGAAGGCGGAGCTTGGCAAGGCAAGGCAAGGCAAGGGAAGGGAAGGCAAGGCAAGGCAAGGCAAGGCAAAAGAATGGAAGGGAGGGCAAAGCAAGACAAAGGGAGGTGGAGCTTGGCAAGTCAAGGCAAAGGATCTAAACAAACAGTTTCATTGAACCCAGACTTCAAAAGATATTTTAAATTATTTAAAATATATTTAAATTAATATGATTTATAATATATTAAAGTAGCATATTATGTATAATAATACAATAATGTATAATATATAATTATTGTTTAAATTATATTTAATATATTTAAATCATATTTCTATTTAAATTATAATTTAAATATATTTATTTATACATTTAAATTATATTTCTTTATATTGAATATATTTAAATCATATTTAATATATTTATTTAATCATTTATTTTAATGATTTATTTGAATATTTAAATTATTTATTTAACCATTTTAATATATTTAAATTATAATTCACTTGGGGACAGAAGAGAGGGGAAAAAAGTATATACAAAAGGGCTGACTGGACATACTTAACTAAGAGAGGTATGTGTTAGTTACAACTAAAAACTGCAGTCAGACATTGTCCCAAACTCAGAACTGGCTCTCTGGTGCTTTTTCTAATATCAGCCACATAATAAGTTCTATGGATAACAAAATATAAGGATAATTAAACTTTAGAAGTGCTTTGTTTGATCATGCTGTGCCAACTTGTAAATACATTCTTACTTCACAAATCCCTTTCAGAATATAAACTTTTAAATACAAAACCTCATAGTTGATGAAAAGTGCTGGTGAATCTGTTTAGAAATTTTGAATTTGGAAATCTGTTATCATGATTTGGTTCTCATCAGTGTATACACTCATTCTAACAATGCAGAGCCTAACTTTTTCCTTCTCATACCATTTAAGTTTTAACCATGTGCTCCTGTAAATCCTCCAGAGGAAACATACCCAACTCTCTAGGGGCCTTCTTTTAGGACTCAAGCCATTATATGCGTTCCCATGCAGCATGCCTGCAGCTACACTGAAGTTAGGAAAGATCCAAGTTCAAATATGGCCCCAGATACTTCCTAACTGTGTGACCCTGGGCATCACTTAGCCTCTCTCTGCCTCAGTTCTCCCAACTATAAAATGGGGAGAATAATAGCACCTACCTACCAAGGTTGTTGTGAAAATAAAATGACATGTTTGTTAATCACTGAGCAAACCTTCAAGTGCTATATAAATGCTAATTACTATTATCCTCTAGGCCTTTCTCCTGATACTTGAATAGTCTGCCTCCTTTTCTGTTCAAACACCTCCTCAGTGATATTATTTACATCACATCTTACCTTTGATTCATCACTAGTCATGTGCTTCAGTCTTTTCATACTCTTCAGCTGCCCTGTGAGTGACCTGCAATAGTGATTCCTCAGAGAGAAACTATGGTATTCCATGATTTACACCCATAGAGCATCACCGAAAGAATGCTAGTATTAATAAGATGGGTTTTTTGTGCCAGGGACAAGGTTGGAATAATCAAAAGCTTCGCACAATTTTCTGACTACAATCCATCCTGTTCCCTTCTTCCTAATCAATTCTGGTCTCATGTACTAGAAGCATTGCATTATAATAATGATTTTAAAAGTAGCAACATATCAGCTTGGCTCCTCTTTTTTAAAACAAATTGATCTGCTGACTAAAAAGGGAGAATCAGAGTGGGAAAATTATGTTTCTCTGTGAAACAGGACATTATGTTAAGTGACTCTGTAAGCCAAAAAACTCACGGACAGTTTGTATTTGGGTTCTTTCTCTTGGACAGATTATTTAGGCAATTCCATACTTTAGTTCCCTCATTTTAATAAAAGAGTATATTACAAGTCTAAGTAGGATGTTACCCTGTGCTTTCTAGTTCCCTCTTACATAAAAATTTTAATAACAATCCAATAGTTTATGAAGCTACCCAAAAGTCATCTGACCCAAAACTAAGCATGATCACAGAGAACACCCCTAACCCCAGTCAGCCATTTCACAATCTGCACCATTGTTCACAAGAAGGCCCTGGCAAAAGAGTTTAGATAAATCACTGAAAATCTGGTTCCATTCCTGGAAAAATAATTCAAAGCAATGATAAGCAACTAAAGTTATCTTTGATAATTCAGGTCTTTAAATCATCTATCCACTTTATTTATTGTATTTAAGTTTACTGACATCTTTGAAACACTGTTCTCCCTTAACTGGAATACTACACTTCGCCAAAAACCCTACCCCTCTCCTTTACTACCGTTCCTCATCCAGTCACCAAACCCTGACAACCAGCCCTATCACGTCAATCTTCTCTTCTTCATTCCCTGTCACCACCATAGTTCACACCCTAATTAGAGTTGCCCTTGATTATAATCTCTTGCTACTCCAAACTATCCTAAATCCCCTGCCAGATTCATCTTCCTAATGCACAGCTCTGATAACATCACTCCCTTACTCAAAAACTTTCAACACCTGCACATCACATTCTGAAAAAAGGCCAAACTCCTTAGCTTGTCATTTAGACACCTTTACAATATTGTGACATGTTAACATCTTGGTTTTCTTCCTCACAGTACATAATCTCATGATGTTCTCTCTCATTCCAGTTGTCCCTATGCCTTACTATTATTCTTAAGTCTACTATTATTCCTAAGTCATGTCATTATCTCCCTGATGTCATGGTCCTGTGAGTAGTCTGAGATGCCTGAATAGGAACCCAGCTAGCCAGTTCCAGGTGGGCAACTCAACTCATCCTCTCCTCTCCCCTTAGGATGTTCTGTCCAAAGGAAGGTAAATTTTGATGGCCAAAAGCTACCTAGCTAACTCGGGGTTTACTGGTCAAATTTCTTACTCAAAGACCAAGCCTTAAACCCAATTCACTCTGGATCTCATGGATTGGACAATAGGTCCCTGCCCCAGCACCACTTAATGGTTATTTTGGGGCCCTCCTGGCTCAGAGTGAATATCAATAGTAACTGTTTCTCCTTTGGCCAGAAATCCTGAGGAACTTCTCCTAGTTTGATTTTTTTTATTAAAGGGGCCATACTTTGACTCACTGCTTAAAGAGGCCTATTAACCGAATAGGCTTTGCTTCACTTAAAATGAGAACCTAAAAAGACCTTATCTTGAAAGAGCCAGGGTCCCCCATTGCATCCTGGGCCATCTCCAGTCTTCCTGATCAATATCTGGTCACTAGACCCAGATGGCTCTGGAGGAGAAATTGAGGCTGGTGACCTTGCACAGCCCTCCCTCACTCAAATCAAAGTCAATTGTTAGTCATGTCATCATCTCCCTGATGTCATGGTCCTCTTCAAGAACAAAGGACAGTACCCTTTTTCAGGTCAGTACCCTTGTTCTGTATACACTGTCCTCCTTTACCAATCTCATCCCCTTAATGATCAGTCCTCCTTTTCCCTATCCTCACTCACTCCCTGTCAAATCCCAACCCTGGATTATTCCCACCATCTTCTTCTTTCAATCTGGCTCATATGTTGATTATCAGAACCGGAGTAAGTTACACAATCATGCTAATTGATATTACATCGTCTTAACTAAATCTTCCCTGCAACAAGTCAGTCCTGCTATTCCCCCTTTATTGACTGTCTGTCTCACTCATCACAGAGGTTATTCCAAATTTCTTCCTGCCTTTAGACCTCCCATTTTGCCTCCTCCCTTCACCTTCTAAGCTGGGGACCTTATCTCAGACTTTAAAAAGAAAATCAATACCATTCACCATGAACTCTTTGTTCTCTCCCTTAGCTCATCTCCCTGATGATGTCTCCCTGATTTCATCTGCCACTGTCTCCTCCTTCACCCCAGTCTGTGATGAAAAGATGGCACTTCTCACAAACATGAACTCCACCAAATATAAACTGGATCTATCCCTTCCTGTCTACTCCAGAAAATTATTTTCAATGTCATTCCCATTCTCTCTAATCTTGAATCTCGCTCTGTGTACTAGTTCTTCACCTGTTCCCTTCAATAATGTCCAAATTTCCCCCATATTTAAAAAAAAAATACCTTCACTAGATCCCACTAACCCTGCTGGCTTTGGTCTTAAATATGTCTTTCCCTTACCAGTTAAACTCTTTGAGAAACCCATCTACTCTAGATGCCTCTACTTCCTTTCCTTTCATTCACTTCTAAATCTCTGAATTCTGGCTTCTGACCTCAAATACTCTCTTGAAAATTAATTGTAATCTCTTAATTGACAAGTTTAATGAATGGCCTTTTCTCAGTCCTCATCATTCTTAAACTCTATAGAACATGCTATTGTTAACCACCCCTATATTCCTGGATACTCTTTCCTCTCTAGGTTTTCATGACAATTATCTCTCTTGGTTCTTCTCTGGACTGAATGTAATGGGAATCTGAAGATCTTCCCTGCCCCTTGGCCCCTTGATAGGCTTATGTTAGTCTGAGAACCTTCCCTGATTTGAAAATATACTCTTCCCCCTAATAGGCTGAATGTGGTCACATGGAGCCTGTGGTGGGAGGCTTGTTCTCCAGGAACGCCCACACCTCATTATTTTGTGATTGGTCAGTGGGGCATAAGGGTTGTGATGTTCTCTGACCCTGGAGAAGGCTATATATACCCTGATGTGAGGTTCTGCTTTGGAGCTCACTTTGGGACGAGTTATGTGATTTGGCCAGATGAGACTCTAGGCAGCTTTTGAGCCCCCTGGCTTTGAAAACCCAGATGTTGGTGCTTCCCTTTCTGGTAACTAACTTAGGTATGGATGTGATGATGATCAGACAGCTGAAAGCCCTGTCTGCTGTTATTTTCTGTTGTAACTTCTGTTTGTATTCTCTGAAGTTCGGGGCGCTGACCTTTTTCCCCTGAACTAGGTAAATGACATGTTCGATTAAAGCAAGATTGTTAACCCATTTTGAGTTGCTTTCCTTTAGAAAAGCAGATCTAAGAACCTGTGCTAGCAGCCACCCTGGGTATGTCAGGGTGCTTGCTGCTACACTGACTGATCCTTCTCAGTCTCCTTTGCTGGATCAAATTACACTAATTGTGACTGAACCCATGAACTCTGTCCTAGACCCTTTTCCTCACTTGGTGAACTCATCAGTTCTAGAGGTTTAATTATCTCCTCTGTGTGGATGATTCTCAGATCTACCAAGCCTAGTCTCTCTTGATCTCCAGTCTCACATTGTAAACTGCCTATTGGACATTTTGAAATGAATGTACTGGAGGTATCTCAGATTTGACATGTCCAAAATAGAATTATATTTCCCCCTCAAAATATCCCCTCTTCCATACTTTCCTGTTTCTCTTGAGGGTATCATCATCCTTCCAATCACCCGGGCTTGCAACCTTGATGTAATCCTTAACTCTTTACTCTCACTCATCTTGTCTAATCTATTGCAAGAAGGAGTCATTTCCATCTCCACAATGTCTCTCCTATACAACTCCTTGTCTCCAGTCACATAGCCACCACCCTGGTTCAGTACCTTATCACTTCTTGTCTGGACTTGCTGTAGCAAGAGCTTCCTAATTGATCTCCCTCCTTTTCTCCCTCTAATCCATCCTCCACCCAATTCGAAAGTTACTTTCCTACAGGGTCAGTCTGACCATGACACCCTTTCCCCCCTACTCAACAAGACCAAGTAGCTCCCTATTAGTAACAGGATCAAATATATACAGGGTGCCCCAAAAGTCTTAATGAATTTTAGGCTTTTACAGCTAAAAATTGGACTAAGTTTTTTGGGATACTCCATATCCATTTGGTATTGAAAGTTCTTTACCATCTGGCCCTTTCCTATTTTTCCAGCCTTCTCACACATTATTCCCCTCCATGTACTCTATAGGCCAGTTATAATGGCCTAGTTCCTGTTTTTTTATATACAACATTCTACCTCACAACGTTGTGCCTTTGTACTTACTGTCTCCCATGTTTGAAATGCTCTCCATTCCCATCTCTTCCTCTCAGAATCCCTGAATCTTTTCAAGACTCAAGTCCAATGCTAACTTCCACCAGAGGCCTTTTCTGGATGTCCTAACTAACTCTAACACCTTCCTCAAGATTTTCCTTGTATCTACTTTGTAAAGTATCTTTTATATATTTATACATGTACAAGATATTTTCCTGACAAAATGTAAGTTCCTTCAGGGCAGGCACTGTTTTATTTTTGTCTTTGTATTTCTAGCACCACAAAGAGTGCCTAGCATAAAGTGAGTGTGAAATAAATTATTATTGATTGATTGGTTGATTGATATGGCTGGGAGGTTTAGAAGCAAAGGCTTAATACATGAACCAGGAACTGGGCTATGACACAAACAACCATGTTACAAGCCATATTCTTTTATAACATGATCCTCTCAAAAGCTTCTTTCAGAACTTGGAACACACACACACACACACACACACACACACGCACCACCACCCCCAAACTCCTGCTTATCATACAAATGGACATTTGCTCTTCTAAAAGACCTCAACCTCTTGCAAAGTACAGGGGAAAAGCTCAAAATCCTGAGGAAAGAAGTGAACTAGAGACAAAGGAAGACTAGGTTTTCCCGGAAGTGTGGATCCAATGGAGCTCTCCAGCAGTCGCAGTATCAAAGCATTTATAAAGCACTTTAAGGTTTGCAAAGCACTTTGCAAATATTTACTGATTTGATCCTCAAAGCAACCCAGAGAGATGGGTGCTATTGTTATTCCCATTTTTCAGATGAGGAAACTGAGCAACAGAAAGGTTAAGTGACTTGCTCAAGGACACAAAGCCAGTAAGTGTTGGACTGGATTTGAACTCAGGTATTCCTGACTCCAGGTTAGTTTTCTATCCACTGTGCTACCTAGATGTCTTAGAATGGCTACTCTAATATTCTCTGAGTAGCTTGGGAAAGCAGCTAGCATAAAGTAACCAGAGAGGTTTGGGGATTTGTGGTCGGTTCTTTTAGAGAGATAGCATGAGAGGGTGTCCCAGAGGGGCAAGGCAATGCTTGTGGCTAATTGCACACAGCTGGCATCCTGAAGTCTGTGACTGTTAATAGTTCATGATCACATGCAGCTTCCCACACCTGAGCATAAGCTCCCTGACCACAAACAACACTGAGTTGTTGTTCAATACAAAGCTAATATAATTTTCCTGAAAATTAGAACAGTCCCCTAGGGAATTGATTCCCCATAATGGGGGCAGGAGGAGGGAGGAGAGAAAGAGAGTCAAGCAGAGGCTGGATGGCTACTTGTTAGGAATTTAATTGAAGAAATTCATGGACAAGAAACTGGAGGAGATAATTTCTAAGAGCCCTTTCATTTCTGAGCCTCCATGCCTGAATCTGACCAACCCCATTTGCATTTTTTTTAAAAACTCTATCCTTTCAAGAACCAAATAAAATGGCAGCTTCTCCATGGTATAAGTTTATCCCCACACTCATCCCTTAGCCAGTAATGTTCTCTGTCAACTCTTTGGGCTATCATGACATTTTGTTTTATTTTTATTCTGAATTTATAGATGAGGGCTGAACTTGCTGCTTCCATTCCAGATTGGACCTGCCTGCAATCACACACTCCACTGGGACTGAGCATAGCTGGGAGGGGGCCATCTCCAGTCACCCTGATTTATATCTTGCCACTGGACCCAGATGGCTCCAGAAGAGAAAGTGAGGCTGGTGACCTTAAACAGCCCTCCCTCACTTAAATCCGATTCACTTGTGTGTCATGGCATCACCTTCCTGATGCCATGGTGTTCTTCGAAAATGAAGGACAAACAACAATGACAATAACATTCCAAACTTAGCAAACAGAAAATAAAATCAGCATTACTATATACAAAGCAAAACTGGAAAAGAGGATTATATATGAAACTGAAAATGTTTATTATGTACAGCTTGCTTTTAAATACAAAATAAATTCAATATGTAACTTTCAAAACTGTCCTATATGTAATTCTTTCCAGTCTGTCCTTTTTTTTGTATTATACATGACCCTCCTTTTTTTTCATTTATTTTCTTTCTCTTTTTTAAGTAATGAGGACATCCTATCCTTTCCCTTTATGTTGTTCTCCCTTCCTGACCCACCCTCAAAATACACACAAGAAAACAAAAAGTTTATACCAAATAAATATAGTCAAGCAAAACAAATTTCCATAGTAGCTTTGTCCAAAAACATGATTTATTCTACAACTAAAGAACATCACCTCACTGTCAGGAGGTGGGTAGAGGACATGCTGCCTCACTGGTCTTCTAGAATCTTTGCTGATCATTGTATTGCTCAAAGTTCTTAAGTCTTTCAAAGTTGTCAATTTCACAATGTTGTTATATAAATTGTTCTCCTAGTTCTACTCACTTCACTCCATATCAACCAAGTCTTCCCAGGTTTCTTCAAATCTATTCTTTTCTTCATTTGCAGCAATATTTCATTACATTCATATACTATTATTGTCCAACCATCCCCCCCCCGCCCAAATGATGGACATTCCTTAGTTCCTACTCTTTGCTATAACAAAGAAGAGCTGCTACAAATATTTTTGTACATATATGTCCTTTAGTTCATTCTTTGATCTCTTTTGGTTATAGGCCTAGTAGCTGTACTGATGGGTCAAAGGGTATTCATAGTTTAATACCTTTTGGGGCATTATTCCAAATTGCTTTCCAAATGGCCGGACCAATTCACAGTTCCACTAAGAGTACATTAGTGTGCCCATCTTTCTACAATTTCATAGAAGTTTCTCTCTCTCTTATGTGCTTAAAGCAAGTTTAGAAATAGTCATAAGACCAAGTAGAATATCATTAATCCTTGAGATCAAGAATTACCTTTGTTTTATCTTTGTACCTGACTCAGTACCTAACATATATCCAGTTGCTGGTTGCATATGTCCACCTGGATATCTTTCTAAAAGACCCAATCTGTTCAAAACTGAATTCATCATCTTCTCCCCTAAACCTGTAAATGTTCTATATTTTTGTTGAGGGCACCACACCTCTCTGTCTCTGTCTGTCTGTCTGTCTGTCTGTCTGTCTCTCTCTCTCTCTGTGTCTCTCTCTGTCTCTCTCTCTGTCTCTCTCTCTGTCTCTCTCTGTCTCTGTCTCTCTCTCTCTCTCTCTCTCTGTCTGTCTCTCTCTCTGTCTCTCTCTCTCTCTGTCTCTCTCTCTCTTTCTCTCTCTCTCTCTCTCATATGTAGTGTTTATCTACATATCTGTCCCCTTCTCTCCAACCACATTATCAGTGCCCTAGTTCAGGTCCTCATTATCACTCACCTGAATTATTGTAATTTATAGTCTCCTAATTGGTGTCCCTGTTTCTTTTCTTATTTCAATATTTCATTCACAAAGCTGCCAAAATAATCTGTGATTTTACTTTTCATCTCTTACCGGTAGTCCTTGTTCTTGCCATACAATGCTGCACCAAACCATTCAGGAGTCCCCTTTTACTTTATAAGATACAGACTCTGGCTTTTGGGACCCTTTAAAGTCCAACTTCTACTTACCTTCCCTTATTCCATACAACTATCTTTTGTCTACTCTACTTTGCAGCTACATGGGCTATTAGCCTTTCCCAAATTCAATACTCCATCTTTGGCTTCTGTAACACCATGCCTGTAACAGACCCTCTCTCTTCAACTCCATATTTTATATTCCTTATAGTCTGCCAAGCCCAGCTCATGGGCCAGCTCCTTTAACCATCCTTCCCTGATAACTCTCAGCTATTGAACTGGTCTGTCTTTTGCCTTCATCATCCCCTATTTTATGTTTACATTTATTATATATATTGTATATTTACATTTGTTATATTTTATATCAGAGTAGATCTTGTAGTCCCCTGGTAAAATTAAATTTTTTCAAAGGCAGAAATAGTTTAATTTTTATTACAGAATCCCTGGTGCCTAGCATGGTGCCTAATACAGTAGATGTTTATTAAACATTAAGTTGAATGAAAATGTTTCTTTAATTTGACAATGGGCAGGCCTCTTTAATCTGGACAATTGATGTATTTTGGAGAAGGATGCTCTGTGCTGCCTTCTTTAAGACTTCCAAGATATTCATTTCTTTCCTTCATTTTTCTTAAGTATCTGCTGATAATTTGTCTTACCCTGTCCTCCTCTCCAGATGGTCCCGATCTGATGTACTTCCAAACAGTCTAATTTTAATTTGTCTCACTCAACATTGAGCTACAAATTAGTTATTCTAGGTTTCCATAGAGGTATCATTGTAACTCATTTAATCTTATTTTGCACCCAAATAATTTCTAAAAAGCAATACAATCTACATATGGATGTCCCCTATATAAGTAACTAAACCAGAAAATTATTTCCTATTCCATCAGCACTCTAATAAACCTGCCATCATTGATGTTGGTTTTCCCTTCCACTGTGCAGTTCACAAACTAGCCATGATTTCCTATCCTGTGCAGCTTTTATCCACGTCCTCCCACAAATTATCTAGGTCCCTTAACATTACATGGATAAAGTCAAAGGACTCTAGGAAGAAAGTTGGCCAAAGAAGTTGCTAGACCAGACACTTTTTCCAGTCCCCATACATTCACAAGGAACCCCCCAAACAGGAATTCTCTACCAGATGTAGAGCAGTTACAGCTGGGACAAAAGTTACACATGGGACAAAAGACAGAAAACACTCTCAAAATAAAACACTTATGAATTTATACCAGATAATTTTAATTCTTAAATCACTAACTTGGCACCCTTCCCTCACCAGCATCCACTTGCCCAAAGGAATACACAAACTATCCTCATGTCCTTGCCCAGGAGCTATAGATGAATCCCCTTCTCCTATGGAGACTTGACTGGCATACCTTATCCCTACTATATCCCCAAATTGGAAGAAGTTGAAGCAACTTTGAAATTCAGATCTTAAGTATACTCAACAACAAAGGTGAAAGCATCAAAAAGTTGATAAAAATGTTAAAAAAAAATACTAATTCTTGAGTGAGCCGTAAACTTTACCTCAAAAAGTCAGCAAGTGGCCTCAAGTGCATAAAATATTGTTTTAAGTTTAAGAGGTTCTCTATCAAATCTCTAGAAAACCTCACAAAAATAGGAGAAAAAAAGTTCCAGGAAATAAGCAAAGTTGCACTTTCTTTGATGTTTCTTTCCTCTCAAAGTACCCTGTTCCTGGATCATCTGCAAGCTGTGAATTGTCCTAAACTGATAAAACTTTCACATCCATATGAATGTATAAAAGCTTATAAAAATGTGTAAAACATATTCCCTGAGGAGGGAAATTTGGTATAAATTCCAGCCTTGGGTTTCTCTTCCCTGCAATTACAGTAAAAACTCCTTTGTTTCTAAGCATAATTCATTTTGTTAGTGGAGTTTCTCCCTTAAATTGAGTGAAGGGAAATTCAAGAGGAAAAGGAGGAAATATTTCAAAAGAAGGAAAACTAAATAAAAAATCCAAGGCACTAGCAGGTAGAGAAAATCCAAAGACTAAAAAGAAGGATGAATACAAAATTCTCAAAGAGATTACAAAGTTCTTTTAACAAATATTATAAAACAAAGGAAAGTGAGCCAATGGTTGGTAAAACACAGAATCCTGTGGAATACAAAGAGAATATGAAATTTTTAGAAGTACCATAATGTTTCAAGAGAAAGTAAAACTGTAATAGAAGAAATTGGGATGAATTTTTGTCAGAATTTATAGCTCTTTTTTTTAAGAGAGTGCAGATGTCATGACATTTATTAAAAGACTTGTTATAACACTAGAATTGTTAGGAAAAGAGTTAAGTCTAGCTAATCAAGTAAGAATAATCAGTAAAGACACAAACTTAGGAGAAATAGAATATACTGTAGTGTACAGAAGCTTGAATTAGCCATGCACTATGCAGGAGAATTTATAGCTTTTAGTGAAGTTTTTTTTTTACCTCAATTAATAGGTTAGGGGAAAAAATGTATCCCAGGAGTTTCTCCAAAGAAATAAAAGAGATATTAATAGACTTAGGGGGAAATACTGAAGTAGAAGAAAATTTAGCAAACAGAAGTAAAAGACAGCAATGTTACAAATGAGTATGTGGGTTTTAAACAAACAGAATCTATTGACTTCAAAGAAAGAATGCACAAAGACATCTTAAGGATCATGTTCTCTAAGAACATGAAAAATCAAGAAACCTGAAAACTGTATACATAAAACAAATGACCGATTGAGAGAATCCACAGATTTTGTCCAGAAAATTGCTTTATTTCAAATTCTAACATACCTAAAAGTTAAACTTTCCAATTCCAGTAGTGTCCCTTAGTCTGGCCACATGACTAGCTAGGTGGCTCAGTGGATAAAGCACTGGGCCTGCAATCAGGAACACCTGAGTTCAAATCTAGCCTCAGACAGTCACTAACTGTGTGACCCTGGGTAAGTCACTTATCTTCTTTTTGCCTTAATACACTGGAGAAGGAAATGCAAACCACTCCAGTATCTTTGCCAAGAAGACCTCAGACTGGGCCACAAAAAATCGGACATGACTCAACAATAGCAACAAGAGAAGATTCAGAATTCCACTGTGCCCTTTTTTTTGGTTGATTACAACAGCAGTAGAGTGAAATGTTACCTTAACAGCCCTTCTTCTACAAAATGTCTTCCATACAACTGTTAAAATACTACATGATTCCTTGGAATAATGACAACAATTTATTGATCTTTAATATTGAGAAGTACAAAACAGAGAAGCAAATACTTGTCAAAGGTGTTTGCCACTATAATTGAGGATTTCCAGTAACAATTCCAAATAGATGTATTTCCTATAGATGAAGTCCTTCAGTAGGTAATGGGTTTTTTTGCTTTTTTTTTTTTTGGAGGGGGGAAGGCAGGGCAATTGGAGTTAAGTGATTTGCCCAAGGTCACACAGCTAGTAAGTGTTAAGTGTCTGAGGCTGGATTTGAATTCAGGTCCTCCTGACTCCAGGGTTGGTGCTCTATTCACTGTGTCACCTAGCTGCCCCAGTAGGTCATATTTTTGAATGATATGCTGGTTGTATCAAGCCCTAGAACAACATCAGCAGCAATAGCAGCAACAATGGCAACCAGCTAACATTTTATATAGCACAATAAGGTAAAGTACTTTTAAGTATATCATCTTATTTGTTAGTTAGAACATTGGAGAACCTCCTAAACGAAATTCATAATTACTTTTTTTAAGAGTTTGGCCTAACTATTAAAAAATAAGTTTACCAAGAAAGTCTATTGATACCTGTAATATACAGGTAGAAGCACAGCACATAGAGTTCTTAGGATTATAAACCTAGAGCTGGGAGCTCCAATCATATAATTTTACAGAAGAGGATACTGAGGTCAAGGAAACTCAAGTGACTCGCCCAGGGTCATAACAGTAGTCACCGTCAGAGTAAAATTTAAAACCATATTCTTGGCTTCTCCAACTCATATCTTTTCCACTGTGCTTTTAAAGAGCTCAAGATTCCCTGTGAGACAAAAAATAAATCCATTTGGTTAACACAACTAATCTTCTAGTGAAGGTATATTGCTATGAATCATGGAATTCCTGAACCCAAAAAGAATTTTAGTTCACACAAAGAGCAATCGAGAGGCATTCTAAGAATAAATAGGTTCTGGTACCTTACCAGTTGAGCAAAAAGTGGTATAAATTACATCACCAAAAAGATGTAACTGAATTTTTATTTTTATTGTTGCCTCAAATTTATTTTCTCTACCTTTCAATCAATTGCATTTAATAAATTTAGTAATAAAGATGTTTTCTGTTACAGAAAATTACTTGCACTAGATTATTAACTTTTCATACCTTCATCAAGGATGCCTAATCTATGTGAGTATATTATTCTCATAGAGTTTTCATCATCTCCTCAGCACACTACCTTTACTTTACTGGTGTGGGGAACCTGTGGCCTCAAGGCCACATGTGGCCATCTAGGTCCTCTAGTGCAGTCCTTTGACTAAAACCAAACTTCACAGAACAAATCCCCTTAATAAGAGGATTTGTTCTGTAAAACTTGGACTTAGTCAAAAGACTTCACTCAAGGACCTAGAAAACCACATGCAGCCTTGAGGCAACAGGTTCCCTACTCATCATTCTCAGCTCCTTTCACTGGAACTTTGGATTCTGTACCTAGGTTTCCTAGCTCTAATGGGTGCTATTTTGCCTTATCTTACACAGAACCAATCCTGCACACCACTTTCTGGCCATCTCCTTGTCATGCTGTCTAGATTCCAGCCATCAAACTCATTTCCCTCTCACTGCAGCTTTGAACTTAGTCTCTGGGTCTCCAAGCTCTGATGCGAGTTTCTACCATATCAGACAGGGAACCAGGATTCCACCACACTTCATTTCCTCATAGGTATCAATAGGCTTTCTTCGCCAATTATCTTTATAAACTTTTCTCTTCCCCTTTTGAAGCTTTTAAGTGTTGTTTTCTCTGATTAAGATATAAGCTCCTTGAGGGCAGAGACTGCCTTGCTTGTGTTTGTATCTCCAGTGCTTAGCATAATGCAGTGCACACAGTAAACATTTAATAAATGTTTTCTCTATCTAGATATGGGGAAAGCATTTGTAATGGTTACTCTTTATTAATATTTTCTTGGCAGTTTTTTTTTTTCATTACTTAAAGTATTTGGCTCTGGGCCACTCACAGTGGCAAGTCAGGTGCCTCACCCCAGTTGGCTGTATCTCTCTTCACAGTTCAAAGGGAACCTAAGGACCTTGAAAGTAGTTTTCTAGTACTATGGCTCATGAGCCCCCATCCAGTGAATTCCCCCAATATCAATGCCCCCAATATCATCTAACCAGGGGCTATTACCCCAATATCAATTAACCAGTTAACATAAATCAATGTTAACAAAGCTTTGGATTTGGTCTCTGGAAGAATACACACACACACACACACACACACACACACAATAAGAAGCGGAACCATGGAATTTTGGAACACCCACATTTAGGGGGCTAAAGGAAGAAGAGTTTTCTCAGTGAAATGGTGGGGACAAAAGCCAGATTTTTAAAAGTTAAAGAGAGTGGGAGGGAAGGAAGTGGAGGCAACAGGGTATAAATAATATTCATTTGAGAAGTTTGGCTGTGAAAGGAAGAACAGAAATTAGATAGTAACTAGTATGAGAAATAGGATCCATTGAAGGATTTCTTAAGATAACTATATGTTTCTAAGTAAAAAGGGAAAAGCCAATATAGAGGGAAAGATTGAAGATTGGATGAAGAGAGGATTTAACTGAGATTTAGATACTGAGAGAAGAAGTGGGAGGGGATTAAGTAAAAAACACAGATCTAACACACTCTAAGCATTTTTCTGGATCAATTGCAGCCCAGGACCTGAAATAAAGACCTAATTAGGTTAAACTAGTACATAAAGACCTGAAGTCCAAAGGCACTGAGAATATATACAGGAAACTTTCTGATGTAGCTATGTTCAGGTAAAGATCAGGAATAAGACTGCATTCTTCTCTACATGAAAAGAACTGAAGATATACTAAATAGTACTAAAGCCACTGGAATTAGCATATAGAGTTCCATTTCCAAAGATAAGATCTATAATAAATTTGTAATTGAAGACTAAGCTAAGAAGTGATTTAAAAGCTTAGTCAAAATACACTCAATTTGGTTATTATAATCCTTTTAACTCTCTTTATTACATTTCTTCAAAACCATGTCTTACTTGTGTCTCCTCCTGGAACTTCCCTCAATATCTAGGGTCTCCGCACCCTAGAATATTCTTCTGGCAGTCCAGACCTCTTCTCCCACTGGTGAATTGTTCCTGGAGTCTCCATTTTGTGGAGGGACTCAGGACCACCAGCCTTCTTTCCCTTCCTAGGCTTGCTCCTAATTCCCAAATTTCAAGAATCTTGTCCTAGAGCAAGGTTCCTTCATTTTTCCCCCTGCCCACCCCTTTTTTAGACCTAGTTCATATCTTTTCTTCTCCCAAGGACAGGCATGGTCTTTTTGTTTGTATTTGTATCTTCAGCACTTATAATGCCTAGCACATAGCAAGTGCTCAGTAAATAGGAAAGGAAAGGGGAAAGGAAAGGAAAAGGGAAAGGAAAGGAAAGGGGAAAGGAAAGGAAAGGAAAGGAAAGGAAAGGAAAGGAAAGGAAAGGAAAGGAAAGGAAAGGAAAGGAAAGGAA